>NC_047105.1:94293500-94593500 GCF_902500255.1 Thalassophryne amazonica | reverse complement strand
CACGCATGCGCACGAGGGTTCAAGCATGTCTGACGTAAAAAAATATGAATGAAATCCATATAGTTTTTGAAAAAAATAAAAAGGACCGTAACTTTATTGACAGCCCTCGTATATGATGAACATCGTGTGGACCCGTATTTTTTGTGAATTTTTCTCAGCTGCTGGCATGCGACTATGTTCCTGATAGTCAGCACACAGACATCTACAACGATTTTGTCAGAGATACAAACATACTTTGTTGCGGGGTGCATGAACAAGATCACGGTAAGACGTGTCTCAGATCATCACAGCAAAGGTGAGTTTCTTTGTACACCGTTTTGTTTTTAAATGCCGACAAAGAAAATCGCGCATCCACATTGCACTTATTAGTTTATGTTGTTCCTCCTGCTTAGTGAGACATCCAGGTAAAATACATGTTTATCAGGGTTTGAGATTTTGTTTGCTTGTCTGTTTTATTTTTGTTTGGTCTATGTTGTTATTTTCTTTGATTTATTGGTTTTCTGTGTGTTATTTTCTTGTTGAGTTTTTCTGCTTGGGTCT
Organism: Thalassophryne amazonica; assembly: GCF_902500255.1. Classification (NCBI taxonomy): domain Eukaryota; kingdom Metazoa; phylum Chordata; class Actinopteri; order Batrachoidiformes; family Batrachoididae; genus Thalassophryne; species Thalassophryne amazonica. Next base: position 94,592,960 of record NC_047105.1, on the reverse strand, counting down.
GTCTGTTTCTATCGCTCTTGGCTGTCCCTGGGTTTTTGGTGGTGGGTGTTTCTCTCTCTCTGGCCACACCCTCATTCTGGTGTTTTCGACGCCCACCTGTTCCTAATTTGCAGCTCATCACCTGAGGTTATATAAGGTCACTATGTTGTGTGGGCCGCCTGAAGAGGAGGTACTACTGGCTCGCCACCAGAGGGCGCCCTGCCTGTCATCAGGTTTCAGGCACCAGAGGGCGTAGTCGCCTCACAGGAGCCCCAGGAGCCTGGAGCTGACAGCTGAGATCATTCATCATCCTCAGTTTCCATAAAAGCCTGGAAGAGACACCACAATTCTGCCGAGTTATCAGTTTACCCGTCAGGTAAACCTACTCAGCCGCTTTGTGCCGTTCGCACATTTATTGCTACTGACCTTTGCAGTTGTAACGTCTGGTATACTCGCAGCTTGGAGCTGGGTTTGTGGAAGATGGAAGGAGTTGGCGTTTCCACTCCTCACTTTCCTTATCTCTAAGTATACTGTTGGTACTGCATGTTTTCAGTGTTCCTTGTTATGTGTCGGACGCGGTCGGAACACCAACCCAGCGTTTGAAGGACCCAGCATAAAATAAGCAGAGCACGGTTCAAAAGATAACAGAATTTAATAAACAGAGTGACGTGCTAAACAACTAAAACGTCCGCGGTCTGGTGAGGTGGAAACACGGCGCACTCTTAACAGCGCAAACGGTCCGGAGCCACAGCAGTTCGGCAGCAAACACTTCCTGGCTTAAATCTATACATCAGCTTCTCACCCTGCAGGCACGGAACAACTCAGTTCAAATCTCCACTGCAGCAGAAGCTGATTAGACAATTAGCATAACGTGACAACTCACTAACACAAGGTGTGAGGGACATCTAATCCACTGTCATTACTTCATAAAAGTCACCAAAACCAAATTACCCCAGGAAGTGTGCTGAAGAGCGTGAGACCTCACCCAATCCTCCTTCACAGACTGTGGCGTCAAACCTGGAGCGGTCTCTGCGTTTGTGATGGTGAGATTGTTCTCCTGACGTTGATCTCACACGTCTGCTCACAAGGTCGAGTCTCTGGCAATCACACACTGTGCATTCAAGGTTTAAATGCAGCAATCTCTGATCAAGACAGAATACACCACAGCTGTGAGTCCTGATGACCTGCACGTGATAACAAGCCTCAGGTGTTCAGGGTGAGGTCCTGATGCTCAGCCACTCAGTCCTGAATGCATACCACCTGGTGGGAGAAACAGAAAACAAAAACCAAGCCAGCCAAACACCCCAGCCCACAACAGTTCCTGTTTTCTGGGAGTGGTGGATTTTTCCTTCAGGAGAGGAACTGAACTTTTTTGCTGACTGTTTGCTGGGTGTACACACACCCACCTATAACCTGTGTCTGTTCCTGCCAGCAGTACCGGATCTGACAGCTGGGAGCAGTGGCCACCTGGGGACTCAGGACTTGGCGGCTCCGGTGTACTGCAGGTCTCCGTTGGCGGTGGAACCTCGTGGGTCCCGGCTCTTCTCTGGATAGGCATCTCCTACCCTCGGGCCTGCCCACGCGTCACCTTTTTGTGTAGATTGATTGACAGACTAAAAGCATATTGGGTTGTTGTGCACATTTGCAGAATAAATTGTTATTTATTCGGACTTCCTATTGGCCGTTCATTTACGCCCCCTGTCGTGGGTCCGTGTACTTCACTTTCCCAACAGGATAACTCAGCCACGTCATGGACACCGAGGGGCGTTTACCACCGTTTGAACCACCAATGGAAATGCAAGGTGCGCAGGCTCCACCAGGAGGTGAGTTGGGTGAGCTGCAGCGCATCCTCACCAACTTTATGGCTCAGTTAGATCTGTTGACCAAGCAGGATATTCACCTCACCCGCAGGATGGAGGCTCTCACCACTCAGGTAGAAGCACGCGCGTCAGACGCGGCTGCACCCCCCCTTCTCCCGAAGCTTACATTAGCCCCCCGGAACCGTACGGGGATTGTGTTGAAACGTGCGCAGACTTTCTGATGCAGTGCGCGCTCGTTTTTTCACAACGCCCCGTGATGTACGCGTCAGACCACAGCCGGGTGGCTTTTGTGATTAATTTGCTTCGAGGCAAGGCACGCGCCTGGGCTACGGCGCTCTGGGAGCAGAACTCACGGCTCCTGTCGACGTACACTGAGTTTATCAGGGAGTTTCGACAGGTGTTTGATCATCTGTACAGAGGCGAATCCGCTTCAAATGTGCTGCTGTCAATCCGACAGGGGCACCGGAGTGCCGCTGAGTATTCAGTCGACTTCCGCGTTGCGGCAGCGAGAGCTGGCTGGAATTCAGTAGCGCTCTGCACCGCCTTTATAAGGGGGCTGTCTCCGGCCCTAAAGGAGCACCTGGTGGCGAAGGACCAGCCACGGGATTTAGACAGGCTTATCGACCTGGTTATACGGTTAGACAACCTATTAGAAGAACGTCGACGGGAGTGAGACGAGGGGCATGACCAGGCACGCACCGTCCCTCTCCCTTCCGGGTCTGAAGCAGCGCCGTTCGTCCTCCCCCCGCTCCAAAGCCAGAGCGTTCCGCGTGACAACAGCTCCCCCTGCTGACAATGTTAGTGACACGAGCAGGGCTGAATTGAGAGTGAATGACAGACAAAGGAGGCTGGCAAGCGGAGAATGTTTTTACTGCAGCTCGAGTGAGCATAAGCAGAAAAACTGCCCCAAGCGGTCAAAACGACAACGCTCGCCTTTAGAGACTGGGCTAAGGGTGAGCCATCATACTCATTAGAGAAAAACACGAAAATCCGCACGAGTCCCAGTTATGATCCTCTGTGGGGATTTAACCCTTCATGCCCCAGCACTCATCGACATGGGGTCAGAGGGGAATCTGCTTGATAGCAGATGGGCTAAGGAAGTAGGGCTCCCTCTAGTGGCCCTTCCTTCACCATTGAAGGTACGGGCACTAGATGGCACCCTTCTTCCATTAATAACACACCAGACATAGCCCTTAACACTGGTTGTGTCTGGAAACCACAAGGAGGAGATTGTGTTTTTGTAACACCTTCTACCTCCAGAATTATTTTGGGTTATCCATGGATGAGTAAGCACAATCCCCGTTTCGAATGGCCGACTGGGGCTGTGGCTCAATGGAGCGAAACCTGCCACCGGGAGTGTCTGAGATCCTCAGTCCCACCCGGTGCGACTGCTAAAGAGGAGGTCCGTGTTCCCCCAATCTTGCGGCTGTGCCAGCTGAGTACCATGATCTTGCTGACGTTTTCAGCAAAGATCTGGCACTCACCCTTCCCCCGCACCAACCGTATGATTGTGCCATTGATTTGATTCCGGGCGCTGAGTATCCGTCCAGTAGACGGTACAACCTCTCACGCCCTGAGCGCGAATCAATGGAGACCTACATCCGGGACTCTTTAGCTGCCGGGTTAATCTGGAACACTTCCTCCCCATTAGGTGCTGGTTTCTTTTTTGTGGGCAAGAAGGACGGCGGACTCCATCCATGCATTGATTATAGAGGGCTGAACGAGATTACAGTTCGCAACTGATACCGGTTGCCTCTATTGGATTCAGTGTTCATGTCCCTGCATGGAGCCAAAATGTTCACGAAACTGGATCTTCGTAATGCTTATCAACTGGTTTGGATCCGGAAGGGAGACAAATGGAAGACGGCATTTAACACCCCGTTAGGTCACTTTGAGTACCTGGTCATGCCGTTCGGCCTCACTAACGCCCCGGAGGACTCAGGACTTGGCGGCTCCGGTGTATTGCAGGTCTCCGTTGGCGGTGGAACTTCGTGGGTCCCAGCTCTTCTCTGGATAGGCGTCTCCTACCCTCGGGCCTGCCCACGCGTCACCTTTTTGTGTAGATTGATTGACAGACTAAAAGCATATTGGGTTGTTGTGCACATTTGCAGAATAAATTGTTATTTATTCGGACTTCCTATTGGCCGTTCATTTACGCCCCCTGTCGTCGGTCCGTGTACTTCACTTTCCCAACACACTAGGTGCTGTTGTTCCTTGCCAGATTGATGTGCCTTGTGCCTTCTCTCCAGCTCTCGTTCTCGTGTTCCATAGTCCTGCCTGCCTCAGCGTGTTTCTCAACCTCCTGCCCATTTTTCTGACCTCGCCAAAGCCTGATGATTTTTGTACTTCTGCTGTGTATTTTGGGCTGCCTTTTTGTGTACCGACCTCTGCTATCCTCCTCACTAAAGCCTTTAACCAAGCACAGCTGTTTGTAGGAGCCTCACATTTGTGTCCAAACGTTTTTGACCAACTTGCCTGTCGATGTTAAATACTTTTCATAACAAAGTAACTTGCTTTAATTGTTGTCATTGTTTTATCACAAATGGGGGACTGCGTGCGTTTACCGGCGTCAATTCACAAACCGGTGGTTCACCTTTAATTAATCAAACAGCCTCACGCAGCTCCGACAGGCTTTTTTTTTTAAGTCTAAAGGTGCTTTATTCCTGTACTCACATATGGACTATCCCATCGTCCACCGGTTCATAGTGAAGTCATCTGTCTGAGAACTTGCCCCAGGTGAAGTCACCCCACTCTAGTAACGCAATATTTCAATTCTGATATGGTCATGTAATAAATGATTTATACACTCCAGTGGCATAATACACTGTTCTTACTCAAGTTTTGTTAATGAGATGATGTTTTAAGGTACAGGAATGTAATTGTCAGGTAAAAAGTCCATTGATGGGAGAAGCAGGGAGCACTGCCAGGTTCTATACATCACACTGGCAGGTCCCTGACTTTAAACTTGTCCTTCTTAATTATTTAAAAAATAAGCATGGATAGCTGGAGTGGGGTGACTTCACCTGGACTGGGGTGACTTCACCTTTACTGGGGTGACTTCACCTGAGGTTAGTTTGCAGTGGGGTGATTTCACTCGCTACCTTATCCACTCTGCGAGATACGACAACGAGCTGGTTTGGCTTTAACGATCATTAATAAAACCGGAGCTCCGACAGGCTTAAATCAGTATTCAAGCCGTTTGATTCATGTTTTTTCTGTTTGAGTATAAAACTGTTTGATAACTGTTCTCACATGTCGACGGACCCATCGTCTACCTTGTGAGAGCTGACAACGCAGTTTATGAACGAGTGAACACAGCTGCTGTTGCTTTGTTTACCACCAGTACGCCAGTATACTGCTGGTTTCTGGGTTTGACGATGTCACGTGCATACCCTCTATTCAAATTAACAGTCATGGGTTGAGGGGGTGGGGGTGGAGCTAGTGTGTCTAGATAGACAGAGTGGCATCAACTCAGAACATGGCGCCATTTTGGTTCCAACTGCGCTGAACTACTGAATGAACCTTTAATGTTTTCACCATTTTTAAAAAAACATTTTATCACATACAGCAACACATCCAGGAACAGGTACTATCAAAATAAATATAAAAATAGTTAAGCTATCAAATGTACATAAATTTACAATTTATGAGGATTTGTTTAATTAATTTAAAGCCTGATTTATGCAGCTGCAGCTCTGTAACTCCTTGTCATGCAATGACAGTTTTAAAGTTCTTCGTCTCTGGATTATGTTTTATTCTGGACTAATTTGACCCCCAACAAGCTTTTCTTTCTACAGTCATCGCCTCCAAATCAAAAGTAAGATGAAAATTTTCCTCTTTTATCGACTTTGTGCTGTAAATGTGCAGACTTTTCTGATCCATTTGTATTCAGCGTGCATACTGCAAAAACTATTATAATATGATGGCAGATGAAGGATTGAAAGCAGCAAAGTGTCAAATCACAACCGGCTGTGATTTGACACTTTGCTGCTTTCACTGCACACAGCCTGCAGAGTCTGAGCACAGCTCCAAGTCTGAGCACGGTGTGAAAAACGGTCCCACATGCGAGGGGTTTAATGGAAATACATTGCGATCGGACAGGACATTTTATCCGATGTGAGCGAAAAATCCGTCTTACAAAATCTGTTATATATGGTGTTTATTACATGGAAAACAATACAAAACTTTGGGACTTTTGTTGTCCAGTGACTGCGAATATCTGATTATGATGACAGTTTTGGTGAGTTTTACTGTACATGGACTGAACATTAAATTTACCTCTCAAAGCTTTGATGATGAAGTTGCCCCAGATAGAAACACAATAACTCATTTTAGACTTCTGTGACATACGTAACAGAGATCTGTATCTGGACTCCTGCTTTTTTTTTTTTTTTTGGCACCACAGTCACTTATCCAGTCTGGCTCAGCAACTTGCCCACACAAGCAGACAGAGAGCCGCTCCCACTCCAAAGGAAGAGGGCATGTAGTCAAGAGTAGCTCTTTTATTATTACTATGTTTTTAAAGAATGCAGCTCCTGTATGAGGACTTTTTGTCAAAAAGCATTAACTGCAGCCCAGGAAACACCTTTACACACACACACACACACACACACACACACACACACACACACACACACACACACACACACACACACACACACACACACACACACACACACACACACACACACATACACACATAGATACATATACATATATATATATATGGGAAAATTCATGTCAGTAAGGCTTTTATAAATATATTTAGTGAGAAAATGTTGACGTGTGCAATAATTATTTTACCTTCTGTGTGTTTGAATCAAGCAACAAAAGGAAAATAGTATGGGTTATACATATTTATAAAAGAAGAAAGTCCACTGCTTTGGCACAATAGTGCAGATTTTAAAGTATGCTGTTCTAAACCCCAGCACTTAATTTACTGTATTTTCTGGAGTATAGGAACTCAAGGCCCTGTGACTTATATTCCAGTGTGACTTACATATATGAAAAAAATCACGCTTGTTATTAATAACAGCAATTATATTTATATAAAGCCTAGTCTACACTAGCAAACATTTGTTTGCAAACACCACCAAACATGAAGTTTGGTGGTGTTTGCAAACAAATGTTTGCCATGAAAAGCCCGAGTTTGGTAGTGTGGACGTATTGCCAAACACCACCAAACTAGTTTGCAAAGGTTTGGACATGTTCATTCTTGAAAACATGTTTGCTGAAGTTTGCCAACAAACAGCCAATCAGAGAAGAGCTGGTGATCATGTGAATTACTAGTTGGACAAAATGGCAGCCTCCAAGAAGGAAAGAGTGTGGGGATTTGAAGAGATACAAAATTTAATTGAGGAATATGAGAAACGTCCATGCCTATACAACACCATAATCAAGTGTGTGTCTTGCTTTTGTATCAGTGGCTCCACCTTCTGAAGGAGTTCCTCGAAAGCTGCCTCATCCATCCTCAGAAAGTTCTTATAACTTGGTGTGTCTGAGGACTGTATTTCTTTAAGAAGGCAATTGTAGGCCACATACTTGTGTCTTTTCTTAATCCAGGATCTGCACCACAAGCGAGGCTTGTGTTGTTTATGGCGGCGGCGGCGACGTTCCACAGCAATTACACATATTACTGCTGCAGACGCCCTGATGACTTCTCTCTTGAATTTTGCCATTGTTTCTGATCATTTTTAGAGGGAAAGTACAAAACATTGGAAAACATTACCAAAAATTTGTTTGGTAATGTTTGGTACTGTTTCATAGTATGGACACCCAAGCCAAACATAAGCAAACGCGGTGTTTGGTAATGTTTGCAAACAAAAGTTTGGTCAAGTTTGCCAGTGTAGACTAGGCATCAGACTTTCCCAGGAATCAAAGCACTAAACAAAATAAACTCAAATAATAAAAGAAAGATGCCAACAAAGTACACATCAACAATGCACAAAAAAAAAAAAAAAAAAAAAAAAAAATCCAAATTAAAGAGCTCACAACACAAAAAAATGTGTGGCTTATTCTCTGGTGCAACTTATCTATGTTTCCCCCCTTTTCAAGAGTTTTTTTTTTCCACAACTGCGACTTATACTCCAGAAAATATGGTAATCAGATTTTTTATTGAGCTAAAACAGAATGCATATGTAACACTCACATCAACTATTTAAGATAACTTATTTCTGACTACATAAACTTAAATGTTTTGATGTAGTTATGTTAATTTTTTGAGTTCTGCCAACTTGTTCAGTTAACATTATCTTAAAACCATCTTTTCTGCACAATGGACCAATTTGAACATTTGTGTGAATTGCTGTGAAGTTGGTGCTGCAGGATGTGATCACTCAGAAGAGGTTTTTGAGCAGAAGCTTGTCTGATCAGGCCTATCAGTTCAAACACAAGCACACCCTCACATATAAATACAGTAACTGAGATAATGTGAGCAAACCCTTTTACTATCAAAGGTTATCTTGTGTGGCTGATGCCAAGTCTTTCTCTAATCAATTTGTAAGAGTGCAGATCAGGTGTTTTCAGACTAGTCGCACAGGTTTTCTACTATTAAAGTGCCTCTATTGACAAGTCTCATTGCCAGAGGGGGTCAAAAGAGAAGATCTACTCACAGACATCATGTTTAACCAGAACGCTGCGTACGCCATGGTGATGTTCACCCGTGAGGAACAAACACAAGCTGCCTCTCTCTCTCTCTGTCTCCCTCCTTGTCTCTCTCTCTCTCTCTCTCCTGTCCTCACCCTAAAACGCTGCGCCACTCCCAAATTCACATTATCACACACATGTCGAACCTCCTGACTCAGTCAGTCAGACCGCATTCTTCTCCACGACCCCGTGGCTCTTACGCAAACTGAAACAACAACAATCCTGCACTGTGGTGGTGTTCGTGGCGCGCCCACTCACCCCCACCCACTACACGCGCACGCTTCCGAAAAAGGAACTATGTGGCTTTTCGTCAACTTAAAAAACAAACAAAAAAAGTTTGCATGAGTGTTTGTCTGTCTTCTCTGACAGAAGCCCGCAACTGATCGCCTTTTTTTTGTGCGCAAGAGGTGACGCGCTTTTCCCCGTTGCGCTCTTCGCTTAAATAAAGTTGCGCGGCTCCACTTACCTCCTTTTTGGGGTGGCTGCTGCCACCGCGGCCTTTCCTTTTGTTCGGCATCTTTGACGGGCGAACTTTTTAAGCTTCCTTTCGGCGTCTTGCAGTCTCTCTGATGGGAAGCAGAGCGCGCACGCTGATGTTGCAGCCAAACGAGTTGCCCCTCCCGCTCCGCAGATCGTTTTTGTGTGCCAGATCGAAAGCGCGCAGGCAAAGAGGCCAAAATGTGCACCTCGGGTGCGTGTTTGACAGGGCGCAGCAGAAAGCGATCTTCGTTGACTTTCACGCGAGGCGCAGAAGACAATCAAAAGTTGGGAAGATAAACTTTCGACGAGTTTTACGCACGCAGCTCAGAGGGTTATAAAACCGGAAAAAATCTAAACCTGCCTTTATAAACGATACATCAGGGACAGACTGACGGGGTTTGTGTTTTTGAACATATGTGGGGGAGTTCCCCCCCCGTCATCTGGAGACAGGCAGTAGCCACACTCTGGATTTAGAGAACACACCCGTTTTAGGAAAAACTGACTCACCCCCTCACGTTTGAGCTGCACCGTGCTGCCCCCTGCAGGATGCAACTGCAACAGACGCAAGATGAAACCACAACAGTGACCTACCTCACAGCAAAGAGGGTTCCTCAAATTTTGTTTTGATCTATATCGTCGCCTTCCTAAAATAATGGCCTAAATCATGTTTTCATGTTTTTGAGAAAACACAAGAGCTTCAGTGGCTGAGTAGAGTTTAATTTTCCTGAAGAAGTTGCCATTTTGAAAAGCTTCTAAAATTGCATAAGTCACATACTCTTTTGACTTAGGCAACATAATATGACCTAAGTCACACTCTTGAGATAGGCCATTACACAACTGGAGTGGAACTGCATGATCTCCTCAAGTGAAGATTTAAGAGATTTTACCACAGGTGGCCAGCATCAGAGGGAGACAATTTAGGCAAAAAAAAAAATTACACTTTTGGAAAAAAAAAATGACTTAGACCATTATTTTAGGAAGGTGACAATGTAATACAGTTTGGTAACAGTGTTCCTGAGACATGATGACATTCATCAACTTTTGATACTTCAGTCCCGTTTGTCTTAAGTTAGTGCTGAATGCAGACAAATCAAAGACCACACTGTTTTCAAATGGCAAGCAGCTTCCATCTCACCTTCTGATGTGAACTGTTCATGGGGTTGAAACTGAAATGGTCACATCTTATACATACTTAGGGCATTCTGCTTGATGAGCACCTGTCCTTAAAATTGCACATAGATAAACTTCTTTATAAGGTGAAACTGAAATTGGGGTCGTTTTTTAGAACTAAATCACGTTTTTCATTGCAAGTCAGAAAACATTTGATCACCACAACTTTTTTTTTTTTTTTACCACTGAGTCCTGATCAGTTGTTAAAGAAACTGGATAGTGCACACCTCTGTGCTTTGGGTTTTATTAGGGGTTGCAGCTATCATGTACATCACTGTTCCATGCTGTCACACATTATCCATCTTTGTACGTTCATAGATTCTCTCATCTATTCTTGGACTTCTGTCCACATATTTGTGCTCATACATGTGTGTAGAAACCTCAGCCGATACGGCCTGTGCTCTCAGGACATCATACAGTTGCAGGTCTCGAGAGTCAGAACCGAACTGGGCAAAAATGATTTTAAATTTTCTGCCCCATCTACCTGGAATGGACACATCTTGTATCTCTGGGGAAATTTAAGACAATTATAAAAGACAGAGAAATAAATTCAATTGGATCTTGCAGTGTGTGTGAAGCTGAGACTGCATTTTATTTGTGTTTGTTGTAATCTGTTTTGTGCTGTCCTCTTGCTCAGGTCGCTCTTGAAAAAGAGGTTTTAAATCTCAATGAGTTTTTACCTGGTTAAATGAAGGACATTCATTCATTTATTTCAGTGCTTGCTTTGTTAAATCCTCAAGGGCCTAAAATATAAGGGGTGATTGAAAAGTTTTGAGGTTGACCAAAAAGAAACCACATCTAAATTAATGAAATCCTTTATCTTTCAACAAAATCCCCATGTAAAGACACACACTTTTTTCCAGTGCTGCTGCAGTGCCTTAATACCATTCTCAAAGAAGGTCTTTGTGTGGAAGGATGGTTGAGATGGTTGGTTGAGACCCCAATCCAGAGATGAACACAAAGTAATGCAAAAATACATGACTCACGCAGAGAGGTCAAAGGTCAGTACACAGGAGAGCAGGCCAAACCTGGCAACAGTGTCCATGAGGAGATTTGCAAGAGAGCGGTCAGAGAGGCAGCGAAAGGTCCAAATCACAAGAAGCAATAACAAGTAAAGTGTCCAAAACGGTTGCAAGTGCAGGTTTTCTTTGTAACCACCAACTGCAGCAGGTGATTTCATTGATGAACTCATCCCATCTGCTCAAAGTGATGATAATCAGTGGTGGAGTTGGTGGTTACAAATAAAACCTGCACCCTCTGGGCTCTTTCTAGAATTAGTTTGATACTTATGCTGTAGTGTGAAGCAGGTGAGAGTTTACACTCTAAAACTCAACTTTACAACGTTGTAAAGTTGAGTTCAACATCCAAAACTTGTAAGAGCTCTTTATGTTAAAGAGAGGTAGCAAGTAGACATAACTAAACACAGCTGCAATGTTTTAGAGTCTATGGCGCCTCCTGGAAGCCAGCCCAATGCAGCTTACTTCCTCATCCAAGACCGGTACCCATTTACAGCTGGATCGAGACAAATTCAGATGAAGTGTCTTGTGCAAAAACACAGACAGGCAGTTTTACCAGGACTCAACAACAGCAACAACAACTACACTAAAAACAAGCCACATCTCGGCTCTCCTGGCCTTAGGACAACTGTTCCCTATTAATTTCCCGATTCAAGTCATTATACTCCTGTTGGTTTTTCAAGCACTTAACAGTTGAGCTTCATTCCACATTTTTGACTTCCATACCACCACCTCTAACCACCTCTAACCCACACAACAGGACCCCCCCTCAACCAGGTTTGTCGGGGTGTCGGCGGTAGAAGTCGGCCAGGAGGGCCGGATCCAGGATGAAGCTCCTCTTCACCCAGGAGCGTTCTTCGGGTCCATACCCCTCCCAGTCCACCAAGTACTGGAACCCCCGACCCATCCGACGGACGTCCAGGAGCCGGCGCACCGTCCAAGCCGGCTCCCCGTCGATGATCCGAGCAGGAGGTGGCGCCGGTCCGGGAGCACAGAGGGGTGAGGTGTGGTGAGGTTTGATGCGGGACACGTGGAAAACCGGATGGATCCGCAGTGAAGCCGGGAGTTGGAGCTTCACTGCGGCAGGACTGAGGACTTTGAGGATCCTGAAGGGGCCAATGTACCTGTCCTGAAGTTTTGGGGAGTCCACCTGGAGGGGGATGTCCTTCGTGGAAAGCCACACCTCCTGCCTGGGCTGGTAAGCAGGGGCCGGGGATCGCCGGCGGTCTGCATGGGTCTTCGCCCTCATCCGGGCCTTCAACAAGGCAGAACGGGCGGAGCGCCACACCCGACGGCACTTCCGCAGGTGGGCCTGGACCGAGGGCACACCGACCTCTCCCTCCACCACGGAAAAACAACGGGGGCTGATACCCCAAACACACCTCAAATGGGGAGAGGCCGGTGGCAGAAGACACCTGGCTGTTATGCGCATACTCGATCCAGGCCAGATGGTTACTCCAGGCCGTCGGGTGTGCGGATGTGACGCAGCGGAGGGTCTGTTCCAAGTCCTGGTTGGCCCGCTCTGCCTGTCCGTTCGTCTGTGGATGGTACCCGGACGAGAGGCTCACGGTGGCCCCCAGTTCCCTGCAGAAGCTCCTCCAGACGTGTGAGGAGAACTGGGGACCACGATCAGAGACGATGTCGGAGGGTATCCCATGCAGACGGACGACGTGGTGGACCAGGAGGTCTGCTGTCTCCTGGGCTGTTGGGAGCTTCGGGAGGGCCACGAAGTGGGCCGCCTTGGAGAATCGGTCCACTATCGTGAAGATGGTGGTGTTGCCCTGGGACGGCGGGAGGCCCGTGACGAAATCCAGGCCGATGTGGGACCAGGGGCGATGAGGCACCGGCAGCGGCTGGAGGAGTCCTTGGGCCTTCTTATGTACTGCCTTGCCCCTGGCACAGGTGGTGCAGGCCTGGATATATTCCCGGACGTCGGCCCTCCATAGACGCCCACCAGAAGCGCTGCCGGACAACTGCCACGGTCCTTCGCACCCCTGGATGACAGGAGAGCTTGGAACCGTGACAGAAGTCCAAGACTGCAGCTTTGGCCTCTGGTGGGACGTACTGACGGTTCTTCGGACCGGTTCCAGGGTCCGGGCTCCGTGCCAGGGCCTCCCGGACGGTCTTCTCCACGTCCCAGGTGAGGGTGGCCACGATAGTGGACTCCGGAATGATGGGCTCCGGTGGATCCGACAGCTCTGTTTTGACTTCGTCTTCGTGTACCCGGGACAAGGCATCCGATCTCTGGTTCTTGGTCCCGGGGCGATAGGTGATCCGGAAGTCGAAACGCCCGAAGAACAGTGACCAGCGGGCTTGCCTGGGGTTCAGCCGCTTGGCGGTCCTGATATACTCCAGGTTCCGATGGTCAGTGAAAACCGTGAATGGCACAGACGCTCCCTCCAACAGGTGTCTCCACTCCTCAAGAGCCTCTTTCACCGCAAGGAGTTCTCGATTGCCGACGTCATAGTTCCGTTCAGCCGGGGTCAACCTGCGGGAAAAGTAGGCACACGGGTGAAGAACCTTATCGGTCTCTCCGCTCTGGGACAGCACGGCTCCTATCCCTGAGTCAGAGGCGTCCACTTCAACCATGAACTGGCGGCTAGGGTCGGGCTGCACCAAAACTGGCGCAGTAGAGAACCGTCGTTTCAACTCCTTGAACGCGGCTTCGCACCGATCCGACCAGGTGAAGGGGACTTTTGGAGAGGTCAGGGCTGTCAGGGGGCTAACTACCTGACTGTAGCCCTTAATGAACCTCCTATAGAAATTAGCAAAGCCGAGGAACTGTTGCAGCTTCCTACGGCTTGTTGGTTGGGGCCAGTCTCTCACCGCTGCAACCTTGGCCGGATCAGGGGCGACGGAGTTGGAGGAGATTATAAACCCCAGGAAGGACAAAGACGCGCGGTGAAACTCGCACTTCTCGCCCTTCACAAACAGTCGGTTCTCTAACAACCGCTGCAGGACCTGACGTACATGCTGGACACGGGTCTCAGGATCCGGAGAAAAGATGAGAATATCGTCCAGATATACGAAGACGAATCGGTGCAGGAAGTCCCGCAAGACGTCGTTAACCAAGGCATGGAATGTCGCGAGGGCGTTGGTGAGGCCGAACGGCATGACCAGGTACTCAAAGTGACCTAACGGGGTGTTAAATGCCGTCTTCCATTCATCTCCCTTCCGGATCCGAACCAGGTGATACGCATTCCTAAGATCCAGCTTAGTAAAGATTTTGGCTCCATGCAGGGGGGTGAACACGGAATCTAACAATGGCAACGGGTATCGGTTGCGAACCGTAATCTCATTCAGCCCCCTGTAATCAATACATGGACGAAGTCCACCATCTTTCTTGCCCACAAAAAAGAAACCTGCCCCCTCGGGGAGTGGAGTTCCGGATCAGCCCGGCAGCTAATGAGTCCCGGATGTAGGTCTCCATTGATTCGCGCTCAGGTCGTGAGAGGTTGTACAGCCTGCTGGACGGGAACTCAGCGCCTGGAACCAAATCAATGGCACAATCGTACGGACGGTGCGGGGGAAGGGTGAGTGCCAGATCCTTGCTGAAGACGTCAGCAAGATTGTGGTACTCAACCGGCACTGCCGTCAGATTGGGAGGGACTTTGACCTCCTCCTTAGCCTGTGAACTGGGAGGAACCGAGGATCCTAAACACCCCCGATGGCAGGTTTCGCTCCACTGAACCACCACCCCAGACGGCCAATCAATCCGGGGATTGTGCTTCAACATCCATGGGATGCCCAAAATCACGCGGGAGGTTGAAGGAGTCACAAAAAACTCAATCTCCTCCCGATGGTTTCCAGACACTACCAGAGTTACTGGTTGTGTCTTGTGTGTGAGTAAAGGGAGGAGGGTGCCATCTAGTGCCCGCACCTGCAATGGTGAAGGAAGCGCCACCAGAGGGAGCCCTACCTCCCTTGCCCATCTGCTGTCTAGCAGATTCCCTTCTGACCCCGTGTCCACCAGTGCTCGGGCTTGAAGGGTTAAATCCCCGCTCAGGATTGTGACTGGGAGTCGTGTGGCAATTTGTGTGTGTCTCACTTGGATGGTTTGACCCCTCCTTAGCCCAGTCTCTAAGGGCAGTTGTTGTCGTTTTGGCCGTTTGGGGCAGTTTCTCTGTGTGTGCTCAGTTGAGCTGCAGAGAAAACACTCTCCACGGATCAGCCTCCCCATTTTGGCCCTGTGCGTTTCCCTAACAACGTCAGCAGGGGGAGCTGTTGCCCCACAAAGCGCTCGCCGCCATCTGTGCGGAGAGAGCCTCCACCCTGCGGTTCAGGAGGATGTTTTGCTCAGTCATTTGATCCAACCGAGCCGTAAAGGCGGTGAGAATGTGCTGCAGCTCACCAATCACGTCTCCTGCAGACGCCTGCGCTCCCTGCTCTCCCATTGGTCGTTCAACAGCCAGGTGACGCCCCTCGGAGTCCATGACGCTGGCCGAGATATCCTGTTGGGAAAGTGTAGTGACACGGACCCACAACAGGGGGCGCAAATGAACGGTCAATAGATGAGCCAAAAAGTAACAATTTAATGTTGTGAATGTGCACAACGAACATACAGACAATCACAGAATATCATAACAGTCAATACACAGAGGTGACGTGTGGGCAGGCTCGAGGATAGAAGACGTCTGTCCTGAGAAGAGCCGGAACCACACGATTTCCGCCGCCCCAGAACCTGGTGAATACTGGAGCCGCCAAGTCCCGAATTCCCAGGTGATCACCGTCCCGGACTGTCGGATCTGGTACTGCTGGCGAAGAACAAAGACAGTCAAGTGTGGGTGTGTGTACACCCAGTAACAACAGCGGTGGGAATGCCACCTCCACCTCTCATTCAATATGTTGCAGCGGTCTCAGCTGAAAAGGAGCGCCGTCTTGCACAGCCTCCTCACAAACGACCGGTTCTCCTGCAAATTCTCACAATAACAGAGTTATAAATCTCACAAAAAGGCTGAGAGTATTACCTCCTATGAAGTATGATATCTCGGCAACGAGGTGGAGATGACGTCTGGTCTTTATGGAGTGAGATGATGTTGAGTAGATGGGTGACAGCTGTCAAGAGGTAATGAGCGACAGCTGTCACCCCCGGCTGTGTCCACGGCGGCAGCGCCCTCTCGTGCCTGAAGCCCGCACTTCAGGCAGGGCGCCCTCTGGTGGTGGGCCAGCAGTACCTCCTCTTCTGGCGGCCCACACAACAGATGATTGGATGTCTGTGGTACTACAAGTCTCTTCAGAGGATCCTTGAATACTGCAGGAATGACTATGTCAAAAAGTTACTTAGGACACTGAGTTGAGGCGTACTACTTACACTGTAAGGGAAAGCGTCCGCTTTTCGTAACAGGTTTTTTTATTTTGCTGTTTAGAATCTTCCCCTTCTCCTAACTCTAACCATAACCAGTGTAAGTGTGTACCAACCCCAAACAGTAACCATAACCCCCCAGACGCCCCCTTTCACCCTACATTTTGTGCCCTCTGTCACAAAATGAATTTGTGCCTACATTATGAAAAACACCCCATTTGTGTACCCCCATCACAAACCCATAGATTAATGTACTTTTCGTAACCCAATCTCATGGCAGTTTGTGAGATTGGGTTGTATTATGGTCATGTGACACTTTACTGTCAGCATTATCCATCAAAAATAAAAACAAAATATAAAAAAATTATGTCAGGTCAGGTGTTGAAACATACACCAGTGCCACGCTTTGTGTCCTGTATGGCAGCCACCCAGGCAGACGACCGGTCCATCTTTTTGTCTATTTTTTGAAAAAGATAGTGTCCTAACAGACTGAAAGAAAAGACATGCTGTCCCTCTCTGAATTATGGCATGAGAAATGACTACAATTTTCCTATGTAATAATGAATGTTGATATATTTTAATTAATTTTTCCCATCTGTTGTGGTTTATTCTTGTGTTTGTCAGCATACATATTTTTAACATGAAAATGAATGACTCTTTTGCAAGCATGCAGAAATGATGGCAACAGCATTTAAATTCATTTATTTTTACAACAGCTGGTTACAAAACTAAAAGCAGATAAATTAATTTGCTGTGTAGTTTCTCAGTGATCAGGCTTGTCCATTGACGAGTCCTGATGCCAGAGATGGCAGAGTGATCAGGTCTGAGTGACAGCAGTGTCCATCAAACTGATGCCTTTCAGAGTCTCTTTGACCTTCACACCTGCTGATAAGTATGAACTCAATCCCTCCACATGCAGTGAACCTTTTCCACAGCCTATCTGCAGTCCACTGTGATAACAACCAGGATGACATTTTTACTCCATCTTCTGATAACGTGACATTTTTGTCTCCTTCCATCTTTTGGTGACAGGAATGAATGAGACGGATACTTAACCTTTCCTTGTCAATTCTTCACTTCCACTGTTGCTCATGTTGCAGAAAATGAAATGTTTTATGTTCAGCTGTGATGAGTGTTGTACATCGTGTGAGAGTTTGTGACCTCCAGGGGAGGTGATGGTCAAATAGTTAAAGTCTTGGCCTTGTGACTAGACGATTCTTATTTCAAATACCCATCAGATCAGAAAATCACTTGGACAAGGTCTTGAGTTCCCACGTTGCACTCAGTGTGTATGACAGCACCCTGACATCTGTGTGAATGTGAGGCAACACTTTAAGCGTGAAAACACTGTAAATTTAGCCCATTCACCATCTGCACAATTGAAAGTAACTGAACACAATAAACCATTAACATAATTGCAGTGTTTTATGTTATTGTCAATATACATATTTCAAAGCTATTATTTGAATTAGTTTGGTTTAAAGCTACAGTGTGTAAGATTTAACACAGTTTATTTGCAGAAATGAAATATAGCATTCATAAGCATCTGACCATTAGTGTATAATTACTTGCAACCAGGAATCAATGTGTTTTCATGAGCTTAGAATGAACCCTTCATATCTTCAGGGGAGAGGGCCCCCTCATGGAGGCTGCCATGTTGCAGCGCCATGCTGATGCAATAGCTCAAAAAAGACATACTGTGCTTTCTCTACCTTACTCATTTTGCAGTGCAGGTGGTTTACTGAAGAAAAAAAAAAATAGAAGAGAAATCAGCGGTTGCTCTACCTTGCACACTGTCTAGTAGTTCCTAGTGCCAGCTAACAAGTTTGAGGACCATCATTTTTTGTGACATGGAGGATCATACATATTGTTTATGACAAGAGAAGAGAGTAGGATCACCAAAGAAGTGGAAACAAGAAGGGAAACAAAATCATCACTGGCAATGACATAATGCAATCTACAACCTCACCACTGGGTGACACTAAATCCCACACAGTACAGCGTGTAGGATTTAGTGTCACCCAGTGGCTTTAATCCGATTTCCCACATCTGTTTATTGGAGCATAAAATACATGATACCCCAATGAGTGAAAAGGTAAAGCCTCCAAACATCAGCTGGATATGTAGATGGATAACAAATTAAAGGAAAAATCTAGATAAATGAGTGAGGAAACACACATTTTGATGCAATTACTGTAAACACAACTAAACACATGGACATGTCAGGTTATTTCAGTTGGGGGAAATAGTTGTGAAAAGTACCTATTTCCATTTGCGGATTTTATCAAAAGTTAAAGGGCACTTGGCACGTAAGGATTTTGAGACTGTAATCCATGCTTTTGTCAGCACTCAATTGGATTACTGCAACTCATTGTATTTTGTCCTCGATCGGGCACTAATGTATCGCCTGCAGCTGGTACAAATTGCAGCTGCTTGTCTTCTCACTGGCAAATGTAAATATGACCATATATCCCCTCTCTTGGCTTTCCTGCACTGGCCTCCGGTTGCTTTGAGAATAGATTATAACATTTTATTATTTGTTTTTAAAGCTCTTAACGGTTTAGCCCCAGGGTATCGACTGGCCAACCCATTGTGCCTCCACCGCTGACATAGATTTGAGATCTGCAAATCAGCTGCTACAGGTCACCCCAAAAATGAGACTGAAAACAAAAGGTGACAGAGTCTTTACAGCAGCGGCCCCTAACCTCTAGAACAACCTGCCCTGGCACATTCGCTCTGTGGGATCAATTGAGGTTTTTATATCTTCACTGAAGACACACCTCTCCTCCTTGGCTTTTAATCTAAGCGGACTGTAATTTTAATTAATTTATTTTATTATTTTATTCATTTTATAGTATTGAGTTATGTGGCTTAGTTTTATTGTAATTGCTGCATTTTTGTTATTGTTTTATTGTGTACAGCACTTTGGTTGACTAAGGTTGTTTCAAATGTGCTTTATAAATAAAGTTTGAGTTGAGTTGAGTTGAGTTGAGTTGAGTTGAGGTCATGTCCTCATTGTTGCTCTCTGCCCAGCTAACTAGCTAGCAACTGCGGGGAGAAACATGATGCCAACTATGTGGGCAAATTCTGGACAAAATATAAAACAGAATGAGAAACTAAAATTCAAATTCAACTATAGATAGAATGTGTGGCTGGGGATGATGCCAAAACTTTTCACCAGTACTGCAAACTTGAAGCATTGCTCTGGGGTCACCTGTATTGTTCCCCACCAATTTACCTTACACTGTTTTTGGCACCCTAACTCTAACACCAACCCCAAACCACCTTCCCAGTATAGGCGAGAGAAGGCCACCCAAACCCCCTTCTTAATCATAATTTTTGTCGTGGGGAATAATACAGTCAGTCACTTCTCTGAATGTTTGAAACTTTTTTGAACACTGTTTCAGAGTCTGTATCAAAAAGGAGGATGTCACACGCTGGGCATTTGAAACAAAGCTTCAAAATGTTCCAGTTGATTGCGCCCTCTGGTGTTGAAACATATTAAAACAAGAGAATGATCTAGGATTACACTGTTTTTGAATTTCATATTTAAATTCTGCAGTCAGTGCAGAGTCTGTATGTGCACCAGCACATATATTGCTTGTTCTTTTAGAGAGGGGAAAAAAAGTAATACTTAATATTATATAATTTACCTACCTTTTATGTACAGTGTGCGATATTAACCAGAAACTAAATCCAGTTCAGTAAGTCTGAGCATTCATTCATTCATTTTCTGATACTTATCCTGGACTGTATTGTGGTGACAGCAAATTAAGTAGCTCATTCCACACTCCCCTATCCTTGGCCAAGTCCTCTGTGTCTTCCTGGGTCATCCTGGGGCATTCCCAAGCCATCTGGGACATACAATCTCTGATGGATATTAGAGGGGTTTGGGAGTATGCCCGAACAGTCTACATCTGTTTTGTGGACATATGGTCTCCTGTTCGTGATGTTCGTGGACAAGATTTCAAGACGCAGTCAGAGACTGTTGGGTGTCTAGTTTGGTGACCTCAGAGTTGCATATCTGCTGTTTGCAGATGATGTGGTTCTGCTGGCTTCATCAGACAGTCACCTCTGATGCACACTGGGCAGGTTTGAGACCGAGTGTGAAGCAACCAGGATGAGGATTAGCACTTCCAAATCTGAAACCATGGTCCTCTGTCGAAGAGTGGTGTATTGTCTCCTCTGGGTCAGGGGAGAGTTACTGCTCCACGTGCAGGAGTTCAAATATCTCAAGGTCTTGTTTGCAAGTGGGGGTGAGATGGAGCTGAGCCAGACGGCAAGGCTTTTGATTTACCAGTCAATTCATCCTCCTATGGTCATAAGTGTTGAGTAGTCCCTGAAAGATCGTTTGTGGATATCAACTGCGAAAATGAGGTTCCTCCATAGAGAATCAGGGCTAACACTCAGAGACAGGGTGAGAAGTTCAAATGTTCAGAGAGACTCAGAGTAGAGCTGCTGCTCCTTCATACTGAAAGGGCCCAGCTGAGGTGGTCTGGGCATCTTGTGAGGATGCCCTCTGGTCATTTCCCAATGTAGGTCTTCCACGCACATCCATCTGAGAGGAGGTCCTGGAAAAGACCCCAGGACACAACCTATTTTTCCTGTAGATTCCAAATTTGGTGAAAATATCCTTTCAGCTCAGCACTGGGCTGAAAAATCAAAATTAAACAGCACTGGTCTTCAGAGCAGTTCTTGTTGTTAACATGTTATGAAGATTCGACACACAGTTCTTACAGTCACCGTGGCAGCAAAGATGCGAAAAGGACAACTTGTACTTGTTGAACATCAGAGACAGGAAATGATTAATAGGTGATCAAAATTCGCACCTTTTTCGAGACATAAAATGAGTTATGCTTGTGATCATATTACAGTTTATAGATTACATTTAAAATGCCATTCTTCTTTATTTATTTTATTTCAAAATGAGCAGAAATGGACTTCATGTTTTCACATATTAATTGCACATAATTAACTTTGGCTGAGTTACTGGACATCAGCACTTACTGCAGCTTCATGTGCGTCATCCTTCAGCCGGGGGCTCTAATTCACCTTCTACCTCCCAACCTGCACAGAGCTGGAAAAATAATTAGCTGACGACAAATGGTTAGACCTCTGACCTCGTTTGACAAGCTGACGTATGCATGTTTGCGTGTGTGCACACACTCTTGGCGATAAAGGAAGGCTTTATAAGTGATCTCAGACCACTTTATTGAAATTCCATCAAGCAAACTCAGAGATGATATCAGAGAATCAATAATGACTCAGATTGAGTTTCCTGCCCTCCTGCCACATAAGATGCCCAGTTCACTGTTATTTCTACGTTTCTGGATGCTGCCTGCCTGAGTGAGTGCTCTGATCAGAGCAAACAGTTGTTGCTAGGTAGAGGTGGATTATACTGCACATCCACTGTAGGTCTGTTTACACATCGCCAAATGACCGCAAGTATCACTGCGGATCCATCAACTCTAATTTCACAGATTACAATCTCACTGTATTATAATAAGTAATATTTTTTCATATGCACCTTTCAGTTAAAGTAGAAGATATAATATTCTTAACTGTGGTCTTCTTATCAGGTGCCTTTGTTTTAAATGTACCGAATGTCTTTGTACATGCAAATGAGCTTGAACTGCATTAGTTGCACTTCTACAACGTGTATTACATCAAAGAGGGAAAAACTACTTCCGCTTTATGGTATCTCCATCTGTTGTCATTATACACTCTGCTTCTGAAAACTGAACTGCTTCCACCATGAACAAATGGATGAGATGAGAATGTCAGGAAATATGTAAAAAAAAAAAAAAATAGAAGTCACATGTGGATCCCAGGAAGGACATTTAATCAAGGATGAATAAAACTCATCTTTATTATAATAGCCAAGTGGCCTCAGTGTGACTGCATATGTGTGTGTGTGTGTGTGTGTGTGTGTGTGTGGCTTTGATCACGGAGAGACTAGGGAGAGCTGGCATTTGCCATTTGGTATGCTTATGTATTTTGGATCAAGGATGAATGCTGTGATAGGGAAAGCTTAAAAGAGTAATATTTTTGGAGAAATTTGAAATTTTAGCTAACCAATAAACATTGGATGTTATGCTGTAGTGCATGATGGGAGTTTGGGGTATTGGGGTTGTAAATGTTGTTATTGTGGTTCATATTAATTTAACAGTGATGTTAGTGTTATTGATTTATTGTGTTTTGTAGTTCAATAGGTTTATTCAGTTTAGCTAAGTGTCATGTTGCTGGCACCATGAGTGCAAAGTGTACTGCTTTTGATGTCTTCCGTCACCATCTCTGTTTGTGCATGTTTAAAAATAGAAGCACCTGCTTGTGGCAGAATGCAGAAAAGCCAAAAAGCTCTCTGTGAGTGTGTGTGTGTGTGTGTGTGTCTGTCTGTGCGTGCACATGCGTGTGCATGTGCGTGCACACGCGCGTGTGTAACTTTGATCATGGACAAACTGGGAAGGCTAACATTGCCGTTTGGTATGCTTAGCATTTTGGGTCTTGGATGAACGTTGCAAGAACGGAACGTTATAGGACTAATATTTTGGAGAAACTATGGGTATTATCTAATGTTGCTAATTACATTCTGGACTACGCCATTCCACAGGGTGCGGTAAATCATCTTTATGTTAAAAGCGTGAGTGTGTGCATGTGTGATTTTGTTTAGTAAGTTTAATCTAAGTACATAATATAATTGTAAATACATGGATGGCATAAGAAAATGAAAACACTTATTTCCATTGTGATCCATTTTAAAATCAAATGACAAAACAGAAGTAACAATAAAATATATGATAACAAGAACCTAAACAATTTCTACATACATTAAGACAGTAAATTAGCACAAAGAAAATTACGTAATTAACAGGAAATAAAAGGGTTGAGTTCTTCTTCTAAAAACTGTTGAGGTCCAAGGTCTAAGCTTCTAAAAACATTCTGGACTCACATGCCATTCCAAACTCATTATAGAAACACTGAAAAAATTTATTACGTCTTAGGGACAGCTTAAGAAGGAATCTAAAAAGATACTGGTGAATGAGGTTATTAAGATGCTTGATGTTCAATAAATTATGTCAATAGCAGCATCAGAGTGATGCTGAAAAACTAATTCATGCATTTATTTCCTCTAGGCTGGACTATTGTAATTCATTATTATCAGGTTGTCCTAAAAGTTCCCTAAAAAGCCTTCAGTTGGTTCAGATGCTGCAGCTAGAGTACTGACGGGGACTAGCAGGAGAGAGCATATCTCACCCGTGTTGGCCTCTCTTCATTGGCTTCCTGTTAATTCTAGAATAGAATTTAAAATTCTTCTTCTTACTTATAAGGTTTTGAATAATCAGGTCCCATCTTATCTTAGGGACCTTGTAGTACCATATTACCCCATTAGAGCGCTTCGCTCTCAGACTGCGGGCTTACTTGTGGTTCCTAGGGTTTGTAAGAGTAGAATGGGAGGCAGAGCCTTCAGCTTTCAGGCTCCTCTCTTGTGGAACCAGCTCCCAATTCAGATCAGGGAGACAGATACCCTCTCTACTTTTAAGATTAGGCTTAAAACTTTCCTTTTCACTAAGGCTTATAGTTAGGGCTGGATCGGGTGACCCTGGACCATCCCTTGGTTATGCTGCTTTAGACGTAGATTGTGGGGGGGTTCCCATGATGCACTGTTTCTTTCTCTTTTTGCTCCGTATGCATCACTCTGCATTTAATCATTAGTGATCGATCTCTGCCCCCCTTCACGGCATGTCTTTTTTTCCTGGTTTTTTCCCTCAGCCCCAACCAGTCTCAGCAGAAGACTGCCCCTCCCTGAGCCTGGTTCTGCTGGAGGTTTCTTCCTGTTAAAAGGGAGTTTTTCCTTCCCACTGTGGCCAAGTGCTTGCTCATAGGGGGTCGTTTTGACCGTTGGGGTTTTTCATGGTTGTTGTATGGCCTTGCCTTACAATGTGGAGCGCCTTGGGGCAACTGTTTGTTGTGATTTGGCGCTATATAAGAAAAAAGTTGATTGATTGATTGATATTAAACTATACACTCATGTTTTTATGGATATAATACTGTTATAGTACTATTCTGTTTGTTTTTGTGCTTGAATTTAGATATAATCATTTTTACATCGTAATGTGTTACATTATATATTTAATAATATTTTTAGTGTAATAAATGTATGTTTTAACATTGTAACAAACAAATATGTTTTTGTCTCAATTTCTTTTATTACACCATGCATGTATGGCAAATAATAAAATAATCCATCAGTCTGAACCTTTTTTTTTAGCATGTGTTACCTGCCTGAAGAGCAGGAATATTAATAAATTAAATAAAGTTGACTACACCCATCCATTTTCAATACCAGCTTACTCCAGTTAAGGGTCACAGGGGGTTGGAGTCTATCCCAGCAGTCACAGTACAAGAGGCGGGGTTACACCCTGGACAGGACGTCAGTCTATAGCAGGGCCACACACAGACAAACCTCACAATACATGAAATCAGTATTTTCCATACTGTCCTTGACTCAAAATATGTTATTCTCTTCATGAATATTTTCTCTTCCCTATGACTTTACATGACAAATCAATTTCAATTTCAATTTATTTTCATTTATATAGTGTTGTGTGGGCCGCTGAAGAGGAGGTACTGCTGGCCCACCACCACAAGAGGGCGCCCTGCCTGGAGTGCGGGCTCCAGGCACCAGAGGGCGCTGCCGCCTTACGGGAGCAGCCAGGGTGACAGCTGCCTCCCATCACTGGACACAGCTGTTCCACTCAACACAGAGGTATATCAGCAGAACAGCGTCTCCACCTCAGTGCCGAGATATCGCCTTGAGATTAAGGTAACCTTCTCTGCAAGCATATATTGAAGACTCTGATAACCTTGTTAAACCTTTTCAGGACAGCTGACTACAGAAAGCTACTTGCTTGGATAAGTACTCACCTTCCTGTTCATTGTGACAAGAGGTGGAGGCGGCTTCTCCCCTCTCCGTCTACTGGGTGCTGTCGCATCCATACCTGTGTGTTTGTGCTCTTTCCCGCCAGCAGTACCGGATCCGACGAGCGGAGGCAGTGGCCACCTGGGAATTCGGGACTTGGCGGTTCCAGTACTTCTGGGGTTCGGTGGCAGAGGAGATCTGGTGGTTCCGGTTCGACTAGGACGGACGTCTCCTACCTTCGAGCCTGCCCACACGACACCAGCAGATTTCGGCTTAAAAACTCCAAATTATTAATTGTTGTATTGGTTGTGCTCTTTTCACAACAGTAAAACTTGTTATTCACCTTTCTCCATTGTCCGTTCATTGCGCCCCCTGTTGTGGGTCCGTGTACCTACACTTTCACAACAGGATATCTCGGCCAGCGTCATGGATCCCGAGGGGCGTCAACCGGCTGTTGAACGGCCAATGGAAGAACAGGGCGCATCGGCGGCTTCGGGAGGGGTAATCGGTGAGTTGCAGCGGATCCTCACCGCTTTCACCACTCGGATCGATTTAATGACCGAGCAGCACGTTCTCCTAAACCGCAGGGTGGAGGCTCTCGTCGCACAAGTGGAAGCGCGCCCTCCGGGCGCCGCTGCGGCTCTCCCTCCCGAGGACCCTGCGCGTGAGAGTGACGTTCCACTGGTCGTTCAACGGTCCCTTCCTCCGTCCCCAGAAGCTTACATAAGCCCTCCAGAACCGTACGGAGGCTGTGTGGAGACATGCGCGGATTTTTTGATGCAATGTTCGCTCGTCTTCGCACAGCGTCCCGTGATGTACGCGACTGACGCTAGCAAAGTAGCTTATGTAATAAACCTGCTTCGCGGGGAGGCACGCGCTTGGGCTACAGCGCTCTGGGAGCAGAACTCACGGCTCCTTCATACATACGATGGGTTTGTGCGGGAGCTCAGAACGGTGTTCGATCATCCCAATAGAGGAGAGACCGCTTCAACCGCGCTACTGTCAATGAGACAGGGGCGTCGGAGCGCAGCTGCCTATGCAGTCGCCTTCCGCATCGCGGCGGCGAGATCCGGCTGGAATAGCACTGCCCTCCGCGCCGCCTTTGTAAACGGACTGTCACTGGTCCTAAAAGAGCACCTGGTGGCGAAGGACGAACCGCGGGACTTAGATGGGCTCATCGATCTAGTTCTACGACTCGACAACCGGCTAGAAGAACGCCGTCGGGAACGAGGCGAAGGGCGCGGCCAGGCACGCGTCGTCCCTCTCCCTTCCGGTTCCGACCGAGCTCCGCCCTCCCCACGCTCCTCTGTTCCTGCGCTCCGTGCGCCTACGGCTCCCCCTGCTGACAAAGCTATGGACACGAGCAGGGCAACATTTAGGGCACCTGGAGCACAAAGG
Organism: Thalassophryne amazonica; assembly: GCF_902500255.1. Classification (NCBI taxonomy): domain Eukaryota; kingdom Metazoa; phylum Chordata; class Actinopteri; order Batrachoidiformes; family Batrachoididae; genus Thalassophryne; species Thalassophryne amazonica. The sequence goes on along the minus strand of NC_047105.1, from coordinate 94,566,230 downwards.
AGGCGGGCCTACGGAGCTTGTTTTGTTTGTGGCTCGAGTGAGCATCTTGCAAACGACTGCCCCGAGCGGTTAAACTCCAACGCCCGCCCCTAGAGACTGGGCCAGGGGTGGGCCGAAACATTCACGTGGGACACACCCACATTGCCACACGACTCCCAGTCACGATCCTGTATGAGGATTCAACCCTGAAGGCCCCAGCACTGGTGGACACGGGCTCTGAGGGGAATCTGTTAGATAGCAGATGGGCCAGGGAGATAGGGCTCCCTCTGGTGGCTCTTACCTCGCCTGTACAGGTTCGGGCACTAGATGGCTCCCTACTCCCACCAATCACGCATAAGACACCTCCAGTAACTCTGGTGGTGTCAGGTAACCACCGGGAGGTGATCGAGTTCTTTGTGACTCAGGCCACCTCCCGTGTGGTTCTGGGTTTTCCCTGGATGCTAAAGCACAATCCCCGGATCGATTGGCCGTCCGGGGTAGTGGTTCAGTGGAGCGAAACCTGCCATCGGGAGTGTCTAGGTTCCTCGGTTCCTCCCGGCTCCCATGCTAAGGAGGAGGTCCGAGTCCCACCCAATCTGAAGGCGGTGCCGGCGGAGTACCATGACCTCGCGGACGTGTTCAGCAAGGATCTGGCTCTCACGCTTCCTCCCCACCGCCCGTATGATTGTGCCATTGATTTGGTTCCAGGCAGTGAGTTCCCGTCCAGTAGGCTGTACAACCTCTCACGGCCGGAACGCGAATCAATGGAGACCTACATCCGGGACTCATTAGCTGCCGGGTTGATCCGGAATTCCACCTCTCCGATGGGTGCTGGTTTCTTTTTTGTGGGTAAAAAGGATGGCGGGCTTCGTCCATGCATTGATTATAGGGGGTTGAACGAAATCACGGTTCGCAAACCGATACCCGTTGCCCTTGTTGGATTCAGTGTTCACCCCCTTGCATGGAGCCAGAATCTTCACCAAGCTTGATCTTAGGAATGCGTATCATTTGGTTCGGATCCGGAAGGGAGACGAATGGAAGACGGCATTTAACACCCCGTTAGGTCATTTTGAGTACCTGGTCATGCCGTTCGGGTCTCACTAATGCTCCCGCGACTTTCCAAGCGTTGGTAAACGATGTCTTGCGGGACTTCCTGCACCGGTTCGTCTTCGTGTATCTGGACGATATACTCATCTTTTCCCCGGATCCTGAGACTCATGTCCGGCATGTCCGTCAGGTCCTACAGCGGTTGTTGGAGAACCGCCTGTTTGTGAAGGGCGAGAAGTGTGAGTTCCACCGCACTTCTTTGTCCTTCTTGGGGTTCATCATCTCCTCCAACTCCGTCGCCCCTGATCCGGCCAAGGTTGCGGCGGTGAGAGACTGGCCCCAACCCACAAGCCGTAGGAAGCTGCAACAGTTCCTCGGCTTTGCAAATTTCTATAGGAGGTTCATTAAGGGCTACAGTCAGGTAGTTAGCCCCCTGACAGCCCTGACCTCACCAAAAGTCCCCTTCACCTGGTCGGATCGGTGCGAAGCCGCGTTCAAGGAGTTGAAACGGCGCTTCTCGTCTGCACCAGTTCTGGTGCAGCCCGATCCTAGCCGCCAGTTAGTGTTGAAGTGGACGCCTCGGACTCAGGGATAGGAGCGGTGCTCTCCCAGAGCGGGAAGACCGATAAGGTCCTTCACCCGTGTGCCTATTTTTCCCGCAGGTTGACCCCCGCCGAACGGAACTATGACGTCGGCAATCGAGAACTCCTTGCGGTGAAAGAGGCCCTCGAAGAGTGGAGACATCTGTTGGAGGGAACAGCCGTGCCATTCACGGTTTTCACTGACCATCGGAACCTGGAGTACATCAGGACCGCCAAGCGGCTGAACCCCAGGCAAGCCCGCTGGTCACTGTTCTTTGGCCGTTTTGACTTCCGGATCACCTACCGTCCCGGGACCAAGAATCAAAGATCGGATGCATTGTCCCGGGTACACGAAGACGAAGTCAAAACGGAACCGTCGGATCCCCCGGATCCCATCATCCCGGAGTCCGCTATCGTGGCCGCCCTCACCTGGGACGTGGAGAAGACCGTCCGGGAGGCCCTGACCCGTGACCCGGACCCCGGAACCGGACCAAAGAACAGACTCTACGTCCCACCGGAAGCCAGAGCTGCAGTACTGGACTTCTGTCACGGTTCTAAGCTCTCCTGTCACCCTGGGGTGCAAAGGACCGTGGCAGTCGTCCGGCAGCGCTTCTGGTGGGCGTCCCTGGAGGCCGACGTCCGGGACTACGTCCAGGCCTGCACCACCTGCGCCAGGGGCAAGGCCGACCACCGAAGGACCTCAGGGTTGCTACAGCCGCTGCCCGTCCCACATCGCCCCTGGTCCCACATCGGCCTGGACTTTGTCACGGGTCTCCCGCCGTCCCAGGGAAACACCGTCGTCTTCACGATAGTGGACCGTTTCTCCAAGGCGGCCCACTTCGTGGCCCTCCCGAAGCTACCAACGGCCCAGGAGACCGCGGACCTCTTGGTCCACCACGTCGTCTGTCTGCATGGGATACCATCAGACATCGTCTCCGATCGCGGTCCCCAGTTTACCTCGCACGTTTGGAGGAGCTTCTGCAGGGAACTGGGGGCCACGGTCAGCCTCTCGTCTGGGTATCACCCCCAGACCAACGGGCAGGCAGAGCGGGCCAATCAGGAACTGGAGCAGACACTACGCTGTGTGACAGCCGCGCACCCGACGGCCTGGAGTAACCACCTGGCCTGGATCGAGTACGCCCACAACAGTCAAGTGTCATCAGCCACCGGCCTCTCCCCTTTTGAGGTGTGCTTGGGGTATCAGCCCCCCCTGTTTCCGGTGGTTGAGGGAGAGGTCGGTGTGCCCTCGGTCCAGGCCCACCTGCGGAAGTGCCGTCGGGTGTGGCGTGCCGCCCGCTCTGCTTTATTGAAGGCCCGGACGAGGGCGAAGAAACATGCAGACCGGCGGCGGGCCCCGGCCCCCAAGTATCGTCCTGGGCAGGAGGTATGGTTGTCCACCAAAGACATTCCTCTGCAAGTGGACTCCCCAAAACTCCAGGACAGATACATCGGACCCTTCAGAATCCTTAAAGTCATCAACCCCACCGCAGTGAGGCTCCAGCTCCCGGCCTCGCTGCGGATCCATCCAGTTTTTCACGTGTCACGGATCAAGCCCCATCACACCTCACCCCTCTGCACCCCGGGTCCGGCACCACCTCCTGCCCGGATCATCGACGGGGAACCGGCTTGGACTGTGCGCCGGCTCCTCGACGTCCGTCGAATGGGCCGGGGTTTTCAGTATCTGGTGGACTGGGAGGGGTACGGTCCAGAGGAACGCTCCTGGGTGAAGAAGGGCTTCATCCTGGACCCGGCCCTCCTGGCCGACTTCTACCGTCGCCATCCGGACAAGCCTGGTCATGCGCCGGGAGGCGCCCGTTGAGGGGGGGGTCCTGTTGTGTGGGCCGCTGAAGAGGAGGTACTGCTGGCCCACCACCACAAGAGGGCGCCCTGCCTGGAGTGCGGGCTCCAGGCACCAGAGGGCGCTGCCGCCTTACGGGAGCAGCCAGGGTGACAGCTGCCTCCCATCACTGGACACAGCTGTTCCACTCAACACAGAGGTATATCAGCAGAACGGCGTCTCCACCTCAGTGCCGAGATATCGCCTTGAGATTAAGGTAACCTTCTCTGCAAGCATATATTGAAGACTCTGATAAACCTTGTTAAACCTTTTCAGGACAGCTGACTACAGAAAGCTACTTGCTTGGATAAGTACTCACCTTCCTGTTCATTGTGACAAGAGTGGAGGTGGCTTCTCCCCTCTCCGTCTACTGGGTGCTGTCGCATCCATACCTGTGTGTTTGTGCTCTTTCCCGCCAGCAGTACCGGATCCGACGAGCGGAGGCAATGGCCACCTGGGAATTCGGGACTTGGCGGTTCCAGTACTTCTGGGGTTCGGTGGCAGAGGAGATCTGGGTGGTTCCGGTTCGACTAGGACGGACGTCTCCTACCTTCGAGCCTGCCCACACGACACCAGCAGATTTCGGCTTAAAACTCCAAATTATTAATTGTTGTATTGGTTGTGCTCTTTTCACAACAGTAAAACTTGTTATTCACCTTTCTCCATTGTCCGTTCATTGCGCCCCCTGTTGTGGGTCCGTGTACCTACACTTTCACAACATATAGAGCCAAATCACAACAGAGTTGCCTCAAAGCCCTTCACACAGGTAAGGTCTAACTTTACCAACCCCCAGAGCAACAGTGGTAAGGAAAAACTCCCTTTGAGGAAGAACCTCAAGCAGACCAGACTCAAAGGGGTGACCCTCTGCTTGGGCCATGCTACAAACATAAATTACAGAACAATTCACAGAACAATTCACGGACGAATATACAAGAAATGCTATTGGCGCACAGGAGAGGAGGGTCGCCAACACGAATACAACTCCCATCTCTGGATGGAGCTGCACCTTAAACAGAGAGAAAAAAGCAGAATCAGGCATCAGAAAGACAAAAAATACTGTATAATTTGCCAGCATTAAACAACAAGAAAAACAGAGAAATACTAAGGTGGTCGCCGGCCACTAGCCCTAAACTTCACTAAAAGACCCAGAATTTAGGTAAAGTTGAGGCCGCGGCCCGCTCCAATTACTAATAAATGAATTAAAAGAGTAAAAAGCGTAAAACAAAACTGTACCAGTATGCTAGCCATATGAAAGGGAAAATAAGTGCGTCTTAAGTCTGGACATGAAAGTCTCTACAGAATCTGACTGTTTTATTGATGCAGGGAGATCATTCCACAGAACAGGGGCACGATAAGAGAAAGCTCTGTGACCCGCAGACTTCTTATTCACCTTAGGGACACAAAGTAGTCCTGCACCCTGAGAACGTAAAGCCCGGGCCGGTACGTAAGGTTTAATTAGGTCAGCTAGGTAGGGAGGTGCCAGTCTATGAATAATTTTATAGGTTAGTAGCAGAACCTTAAAATCTGGTCTCACTGAGACAGGAAGCCAGTGAAGGGATGCCAAAATGGGTGTAATGTGGTCGAACTTTCTGCTTCGTGTCAAAAGTCTGGCTGCAGCATTTTGAACCAACTGGAGACCCCTAATGCTAGACTGCGGTAAACCAGAAAAAAGAACATTGCAGTAGTCCAATCTAGAAGAGATAAATGCATGGATCAGGGTCTCAGCATCAGCCATAGACAGGATGGGATGAATCTTTGCTATATTTCGCAGGTGGAAGAAAGCAGTCCTAGTAATATTTCTAATATGGAGGCCAAAGGACAACGAAGGATCAAAAATTACCCCAAGGTTCCTCACTTTGTCAGTGTGATGTATGACACATGAGCCGAGGCTGAGCGATAACTGGTGAAATTGATGCCGATGTCTCACTGGACCAAGAACCATCATTTCAGTCTTATCAGAGTTTAAAAGTAGGAAGTTTCTAGACATCCAACTTCTCACTGCTGCAAGGCAATCTTCTAAGGATTTTATGTGAATGAGATTACCAGCAGTTATCGGCATGTATAACTGAGTATCATCTGCATAGCAGTGAAAGGTAATCCCAAAACACCGCAGTATGTGCCCAAGGGGTGCTATATAAAGGGCGAAAAGCAGGGGGCCTAAGCGGACCCCTGTGGAACCCCAAATTTCATGTCACTAAGGTTAGAGGTAGTGTTACTGTACAAAACACAATGAGAACGACTGGTCAAGTATGACGTCAGCCATGCAAGGGCACTCCCAGTAATCCCAAAATGATTTTCCAGCCTATCAAGTAGAATATTATGATCCACTGTATCAAATGCAGCACTGAGATCTAACTCAACAGAACCGTAGTGGTGTCCGAATCCATTGTAAGCAGAAGATCATTCACCACTTTAGTGAGAGCCGTCTCTGTGGAATGATATTTTCTAAAAGCAGACTGCAGTGGCTCAAAGAGATTATTCTCAGTAAGATAGTCTACGAGCTGCCGTGACACCACTTTTTCCAGAATTTTAGAGAAAATTATAGATTTGATATTGACCGATAGTTTGTCAATACACTAGGGTCAAGATTAGGTTTCTTAAGTAATGGTTTAATCACTGCAGATTTGAAACATTTAGGAACAGATCCAGAAGTTAAAGAAAGATTAATAATTTCCAGCACAGTCGGCCCAAGAGTGGGCCACAGGTCCTTAAACAGTTTTGTTGGTATAGGATCAAATAAACAGGTTGTGCTTTTTGTTTACATTACGAGTTTTGTCAGCATGCCTAGTGAGATACTGTCAAATTCTGTAAATCTAGGTAATACCTCAGTAGTGGCGCCCACATCAATAGCAGGGTGTAGTGCCTGGATTCAGGCATGCTGGGATATGTTTAACCTGATGTCTTCTATTTTCTTCCCAAAGTAATCCAGGAAATCTTGTGCTGTAAAAGGAGAGCGAACTACAGGTGGTTGTCCATGCAAAAGTGTTGCCACCATGTCGAACAAGAACTTTGAGTTATGCTTGTTTTTGTTGATCAAATCAGAGTAGCAAGTCCGCTTTGTAGCCAATAATGCATGCTTATAGTCTAAGATAGCATCACGCCACGCAAGGTGAAATACTTCTAATTTTGAATGACGCCATTTCCGTTCTAGACCTCTTGCTTTATGCTTGAGGTCACGCAGATAATCATTGAACCAAGGTGACTGTGATTTGGGGGAGCGCGGTTTTAACACAGGTGGTGAAATCATGTCAAGTGTAGTTTTGAGCACTGAGTTTAAACTATCCATAAGTCTGTCTACTGACTGGGTATTTGTCAAATGTGAAGCTAAGACATCAGGCAGTCTAGCTTCGAGTTCAGTCTTAGTTGAGGAGTTGATGCATCGCTGTAATGATATATAAGGTTGTTGTTCCACTAAACACGGCAGCAAAACTGTAAACTTAATAAGTGAGTGATCAGACACCACTGATGTAAGAGGCATGATGTCAATATTCGTGACACCAATACCACATGCGAGAACCAGATCCAGGGTATTTCCACTAATGTGCGTCGAATCCTGAATGCATTGCCGAAATCCTAATCATTAGGATTTCGGCAATGCATTCGGGATTCGACGCACATTTATGGAAATTGTGGATGCATTAGGACCTAATGCATCCACAATTTCCATAAATGATTTGCAGAGGGGATCAGAAGGCTTATTTATATGAATGTTAAAGTCACCAATGATCAGAATGTTATCTACACTAGCTGACAAGTTAGAGATGAACGCACCAAATTCATCTAAGAATTCAGAATATGGGCCAGGAGGCCTATATACAGTGACAAAATAATATGACTGATTTCTAGTCTTCTGACCTTGGCAATGTGTAATATCCTGAGCAGAGCGGAGAATCCAGTGCTCAAACGAGTGATATTTGTAACCCCCAACAGCTAATAAGGTAAACCTAGATTTATAAATAAGAGCAACACCCCCGCCTTGCTTCACATTACGAGGGACGTGACTAAATGTATATGTTGGTGGGCAGCCTCATTTAAGGGGAGGACAGCTGTAGGTTTAAGCCAGGTTTCACATAGCCCAACCATATCTAAGTGATGATCAATAATTAGATCATTGATCAACAATGATTTTGAGGACAGTGATCTTATGTTAATGAGACCCAGTCTAAGGACCTCAGTGGGGTTGACAGTTGAACTGTTTGGGTTTAGGGGTGGTTCCAGAGTAGCATATATAAGATGCCTAGAAGTAGGTTTAGGTTTAAGACATTCCACACGCGTTATAGGTAGCAGACACGAAATCTTTGCTATTGCTGGAACAACCACTGGGCCATCCTCAATTTCAACATCATCCAATATAGTAATGGGTATTAAGTTTGGAAAGCATATCCCTATATGATTTTTATGGACACGACTACGGAAGCAGGCCACAGTCTCATCTTGTTGAAATTCCCTCCTTGGCAAATAAACTGCACTATCACCATAGTAGATTTTCTGCACTAAATTCCCCGCTAAGCTAATGGATTCCACACCCACATTTGTCATAAGCCTTGCAGGGTCTCTAATCACCTGCTCCATGGCCTGCTGTAGATTCCTAATGTTACCCTCCCTGGTGGATTTTCTGTTTATAGTGTATGTAAAACACACACACACACACACACACACACACACACACACACACACACACACACACCACACACACACACACACACACACACACACACACACACACACACACACACACACACACACACACACACACACACTCATCTTCAACCGCTTAGTCCAATCAAGGGTCTGGAGCCTATCCCAGCAGTCATAGAGCGCAAGGTGGGGTACATCCAGGACAGGGCGCCAGTCTGTTGCAGGGCCACAAACAGACAAACAAATACAAGCACACCCACTCGCACACCTATGGACAATTTAAAGTTTCCAGTCCATCTAACCCGCATGTCTTTGGACGTGGGAGGAAACCGGAGCACCCGGAGGAAACCCACGCAAACACAGGGAGAACATGCAAACTCCACACAGATTGGCCACAGGCGGGAATTGAACCCATGACCTTCTTGCTGTGAGGCAACAGTGCTAACCACTAAGCCACTGTGTTGCCCCTGTATGTAAAACATTGATGCATAAATGAATCTACAGTATAAATGCTGTAAAAGTGTATATTCTTTTGTGTGTGTGTGTGTGTGTGTGTGTGTGTGTGTGTGTGTGTGTGTGTGTGTGTGTGTGTGTGTGTGTGTGTGTGTGCAGTACACCATTGTGCAAATTGCCCCATTCAACTTTAATTTTAATCATTTTAAAAGGTTGTTTACTAATAGGAAAATTCAATATTGTGTGACTCTATTTCTATTTGATGATCACTGCAGTAGTTTTGAGTGCCAAATGTTTAGAAGTATCTTTCTAACCCTTCATAACCCTTCATAACCCTTCCAAGGTTCATGTATTTTAGTCACATTCATCCTCATTCCTTTTGGATTTATCATTACATAGTGTGCTTCTGGGTGAGACTTTGCATGTTCACAGTGCTGAAACAGTTCTATTTAACTGATGGCTTAACTGATGGCTATAATGAGATCGTCCCAGGTTACCCACTGCTACTTTTATAAATGTGCATGTTTCAGAAGGAACCTTTACCTACTTTGTTCCAATTTTGTGGAACAAAGTAAAAAGTTATTATTAACTGTGACTAACTACAGTAACTATATTCATAAAATCACATAACTATTTTGTTCCTTCAGTCTTGTGAATATCTTACAATAAATTATTGAAATATGATGATGGCTAGACAAATATAGTGGGCATTAATTTGAACTGCCATACTTGCCAGTAGGGTCAGTCTAAAGCCCCATATACATTACAGCAATGCTGCACCTTAGCATCGCTTTTGCCCAATGTAGGAAAAGGAACTATGGATAATCAACCAGCATACAGCCTTTTGGAAGTTATAACTGACTGACTAATGTGACAGTTGCAGACAGCTGGTGTTCTTGAACCATGATCTTTGTTTTTATATATTATCACCGTGGGACAGATAAGATGTGGAGGAAAACAGTTTCCACACTGGACTTTTCCTACGCTGTGCTATCTGGTAAGGCAGACATGCACATGCGGGTCAACATCACACTATCATGTAGCATTTCTGCACTCTACCCAGGTCTTATCTCTTCATTCCTGGTGCAAATATACTGTGGCCATTTGTCCCTTTAGACAGTTCTATTCTTGCTGTCTGTCTGGATTATGAAATGGTACAAAAAGAAAGTAGGAAATAAAAAGACATCTTTGATGATGATGATCATTGATCAGACTAGTCACTACCAAGCCCAGGAGCTGAAAAGCTGACCGAAGACCAAGAGAATGTTTGCCTGTTGCTATGTGCATAACATCCTGCATGTTGTGAAGATACATGTATGTGTGAATCTGTGTCTGTATGTTTTTGGTCTTGTATATTACATTTGTGTAATTTTGTATTTTGTGTGCTGGAACTTGAGGAGGGTTTTGCTTTTATGTAAATTAAATTATCTTGTCTCTGTCTAGGCAATGCCTCTTCCCAGATTTCATTACGAGCCAGACAATGCCCACTTCAGATTGTGTCAAAATGTGGTTATAACTGTAACTCTGAGCTCACAGAAGACTTTATGGATCAGAATGACCATCTTGGATCTCTACAGACCAAGAACATCAAAGGAATTTTTGTTGGAGTAGGCAAAGTTTTAGCAATATACAACTCCAAATCACAAAAAGTTGAGATTGGATGGGAAATACAAATTAAAAAAAAGGCAGTGATTTTGGCATTTCAATTTATTAATTTACTTCATTTATATAGCGTCAAATCACAATAAAGCTGTCTGAAGGTGCTTCACACAAGTAAAGTCTAACCTTACAAACCCCTAGAGCAAGCACACAGGGGACAGTAGTAAGGAAAAACTTCCAATGATGACTGGAGGAAGAAACCTCAAGCAGACCAGACTGAAAGGGATGACCCTCTGCTTGGGCCATGCTAATGACACAACTGATAATGCAAATATACAGGAAATTTTGTTGTGTGGGCCGCTGAAGAGGAGGTACTGCTGGCCCACCACCACCAGGGGGCGCCCTGCTTGGAGTGCGGGCTCCAGCACCAGATCCCGAAGAAGTGACAGCTGTCATTCTCTCCCTGCACCAGCTGTCACTCGTTTATCATCATCAACATCACACCATAAAAGCCGGACTGCAACTCCACCTCCTTGCCGAGAATCGACTACCATTCCTGAGGTAATCCTTCTCTGCAGTATTTGGATTAATCCACATTTTGATCTCTGTTTGCAGCCGTTTATTCCTGTGGGACAGTTTTGTTGGAGCGGCGTGTTGTGGGAACCGCGACGTCTTCGCCTCCCACTCCCTCCAGACAAGTGACTGACAGGAGCTGCTTAAGTGTATGATTGGAGGTGGAGGTGCTCCCTCCCATCAGTGTTGGACTGTGTATTACTGAGTGTGCGGACTCACACTCACACATCCTGTTTTTGCTCTCTGCCAGCAGTACCAGGGTCGACAGCCGGGAACAGAGGCCACCTGGGGACTCGGGACTTGGCGGCTCCGGTGTTCTTCAGACCGTTGGTGGTGGAAGCCGTGTGGAGTACGGCTTCTCTCTCGTCGGGGGGGTCTCCTATCTTCGAGCCTGCCACACGTCACCTGGTGCTAATTGACTGTGCATATTTTCTGTATCTTTTCGTTGTGTAGTGTCACAACATTAAATTGTTACCGTTTGGTTTATTCATTGTCCGTTCATTTGTGCCCCCTGTTGTGGGTCCGTGCTACGACACCTTCCCAACAAATTTTTGGGTGTCCATGCTGGTGTACAGGACAGGAGGCTTGCAGAAGAAGACGCACACTCCCACTTCTGGATGGAGACGCACCTCAAACATTATTGGATAAATTATGGAAGTATGGCATCAGAGGATTAGCTCATGATTGGATAGCCAGTTATTTGTACAATAGATATCAATGTGTACACATTGGTGGGATGAATTCTGAATTTTTGAGGTGCACTTGTGGGGTGCCCCAGGGCTCAGTCCTTAGGCCTTTGTTGTTTCTTTTATATATTAATGACATACTGTATGTTTAGTTTCTAAGTTGGTGAACTGTATTTTATTTGCTGATGACACAAATGTGTTTTGTAGTGGGGATCATTTGGGACAGGTTCTGGACACAATAGAGAGTGAACTACAGAAGTTTAAATAATGATTTGATTCAAACAAATTGTCACTTCACTTTGGTAAAACAAAGTGTATGATATTTGGAAATAAGCCCAGGAATTTATGTAGAAATTTACTAGTACACAATGCTGAAATTGAACTTGTAAATTAAAGTAAATTTCTTGGGGTCCATATTGACAAAAATCTTGGTTGGAAAACACATATAAATTATGTTAAACCTAAAATATCAAAGATCACTGCCATTTTGTATAAAGTACAAGGCTTCCTCTCCCAACACTCATTAGTTACCTTATACCATCATTACTTGTTCCATACATGACCAACTGCATTGACGTTTGGGGAACTACCTGCAAAACTAATACAAATCCTATATTTTTACTTCAAAAGAAAGCTGTAAGAATTATTAGTAAGAAACCTTATTGTGAGCCAACAAATCCATTGTTTGTCTGTTTGCATATTTTAAAATTTGGGGATTTGATTGATTATATCACAATACAAATGATGTTAAAGTAAAAAATAAATTTTTACCATAACATGTCCAGGAACCTCTTTAAAATGAGGGACTCCAGTTATAATTTGCGAGGTACATTATTATTCAGAAATCAATGATTGGAACTAATGTAAAAAGTCATTGTGTTTCTGTTAAGGTGTTAAGATTTGGAATAATTGCCCGGACAACATGAAGTCACTCGGTAATTTGGTTGGCTTTAAAAGGCTGTACAAAAATTATTTGATTACTTTTTATAGCATGATGAATTAGGTTTACTGATTTTGTTTTGTTTTGGGTGCATTGCTGTTTGCATGTTTGTGTTTTTGAAATTTTAGTTCAGGGATTAATTTATACTTTGTATTAGTTGTCATGGGTATATGTATAATTTTATATACATATGTATAATTTTTATTTTTTGGTTAAAGAGGTGGGTATTTACAAGCTTTTACTTCTGCTTACACCCTTTCGTGCGCACGGTGCGTTGTTGGATTATGTTCTTTTCTTTTCTTTCCTTGTAAGTTTCTTGTTATTTTTCGATCTGTTTGTGCCAAATAAATTCATTCATTCATTCAACAAAGAGAAAAAAAAACATTCAAGTGGCAGAAAAACAACAAATAAGATATAATTCGTCAGCATTAAGCAACAAGAAAAACAGAAGAAATGCTAAGGTGATCGCCAGCCACTAGCCCTAAGCTTCACTAAAAGACCCAGAAAAGTTGTACCCGCTGTGCTTACTAATAAAATGAATGTAAAAACATAAAAAGCATAGTAACATACTATGCCAGTATTCTAGCCACTAATGACCAGAGTAAGGACCTAAGTGGGGTTGACAACTGGACTGTGTGGGTTTAGGGGTGGTTCCAGAGTAGCATATATAAGATGCTTAGAAGTACCTTTAGGTTTGACACATTCCACACAGGTTGTAGGTAGCAGATACAAAATATTTGATATTGCTGGAACAGCCAACAGGCCATCCTCAATTTCAACGTCATCGAATGTACAACCCCAATTCCAATGAAGTTGGGACATTGTGTAGAATGCAAATAAAAACAAAATGCAATGATTTGCAAATCCTCTTCAACCTATATTTAACTGAATACACCACAAAGACAAGATATTTAATGTTCAACTGATAAACTTTATTGTTTTTGTGCAAATATTTGCTCATTGTGAAATGATGCCTGCAACACGTTTCAAAAAAGATGATGTAACACAGTGGTAAACATGCCACTGTCCCAACTTTTCTGAAACGTGTTGCAGGCATCCATTCAAAATGAGCAAATATTGCACAAAAACAATAAAGTTTCTCAGTTTGAACATTAAATATCTTGTTTTTTCTGGTGTATTCAATTGAAAATAGGTGAAGAAGATTTGCAAATCATTGTATTCTGTTTTTATTTACATTTTACACAACGTCCCAACTTCATTGGAATTGGGGTTGTAGTTTGTTATGCACAATGGCGGGATAACATAATTCATTAAAGCAGAAGATGTACATTTCCTACAAAAGCATTCATCCTCTTGAGCTTTTATACATTTCTTTGTCATTAAAAAAAACCTCTTTTCTGATCTCTCTGTATAATAATAATATTTCTAAAATTATCCTCTTTAAATTCTATCCAAAACCAAATCTCCATAACATGACATAAATCAAATAAAATTATCAAAGCCCAAATGATGGGTTACATAAGTAATGCCACACATTAGAATAACACAAATAATCATCAATTTTGCAGCCAGTTTTCTTCAGACAAGTCAGGGTATGGATAGTCTTACATCCAATAAGCAAGACAGGAAACACCAGGACCCAAAAGATTTGGACCTTGGACTTGGACCTGATAATGATGCAGCAAATGATGATGATCAACACCACAATAATGACAATAATAATAACTGCCATGATGATGATGATGATGATCACCATATTGATAATAATGACCATCATGATAGTGATAATAATGATCACTATCATGGGCAGCACCATGACTTAGTGGTTAGCACTGTTGCCTCACAGCAAGAAGATCCAAGAATTGTTTCTTGCCTGGTCCTTTCTGTGTGGAGTTTGCATGTTCTTCCCATATTTGTCTAATAGATTACAATTTATTCATGTAAATGGGGAATCTTCTTCACAGACTAAGGTTAATTATGGAGTTCCACAAGGTTCTGTGCTAGGACCAATTTTATTCACTTTATACATGCTTCCCTTAGGCAGTATTATTAGACAGCATTGCCTAAAGTTTCATTGTTACGCAGATGATACCCAGCTTTATCTATCCATGAAGCCAGAGGACACACACCAATTAGTTAAACTGCAGGAATGTCTTTCAGACAAAGACATGGATGACCTCTAATTTCCTGCTTTTAAACTCAGATAAAACTGAAGTTATTGTACTTGGCCCCACAAATCTTAGAAACATGGTGTCTAACCAGATCCTTACTCTGGATGGCATTACCCTGACCTCTAGTAATACTGTGAGAAATCTTGAGTCATTTTTGACCAGGATATGTCATTCAATGTGCATATTAAACAAATATGTAGGACTGCTTTTTTGCATTTGCGCAATATCTCTAAAATTAGAAAGGTTGTTGGGAAAGTGTAGTGACACGGACCCACAACAGGGGGCGCAAATGAACGGTCAATAGATGAGCCAAAAAGTAACAATTTAATGTTGTGAATGTGCACAACGAACATACAGACAATCACAGAATATCATAACAGTCCATACACAGAGGTGACGGTGGGCAGTCTCGAGGATAGAGACGTCTGTCCTGAGAAGAGCCGGAACCACACGATTTCCGCCGCCCCAGAACCTGGTGAACACTGGAGCCGCCAAGTCCCGAATTCCCAGGTGATCACCGTCCCTGACTGTCGGATCTGGTACTGCTGGCGAAGAACAAAGACAGTCAAGTGTGGGTGTGTGTACACCCAGTAACAACAAACGGTGGGAATGCCACCTCCACCTCTCATCAATATGTGCAGCGGTCTCAGCTGAAAAGGAGCGCCGTCTTGCACAGCCTCCTCACAAACGACCGGTTCTCCTGCAAATTCTCACAATAACAGAGTTATAAATCTCACAAAAAGGCTGAGAGTATTACCTCCTATGAAGTATGATATCTCGGCAACGAGGTGGAGATGACGTCTGGTCTTTATGGAGTGAGATGATGTTGAGTAGATGGGTGACAGCTGTCAAGAGGTAATGAGCGACAGCTGTCACCCCCGGCTGTGTCCATGGCAGCAGCGCCCTCTCGTGCCTGAAGCCCGCACTTCAGGCAGGGCGCCCTCTGGTGGTGGGCCAGCAAGTACTCCTCTTCTGGTGGCCCACACAACAGGACCCCCCCCTCAACGACCAGGTTTGTCGGGGTGTTGGCGGTAGAAGTCGGCCAGGAGGGCCGGATCCAGGATGAAGCTCCTCTTCACCCAGGAGCGTTCTTCGGGTCCATACCCCTCCCAGTCCACCAAGTACTGGAACCTCCGACCCATCCGACGGACGTCCAGGAGCTGGCGCACCGTCCAAGCCGGCTCCCCGTCGATGATCCGAGCAGGAGGCGGCGCCGGTCCGGGAGCACAGAGGGGTGAGGTGTGGTGAGGTTTGATGCGGGACACGTGGAAAACCGGATGGATCCGCAGTGAAGCCGGGAGTTGGAGCTTCACTGCGGCAGGACTGAGGACTTTGAGGATCCTGAAGGGGCCAATGTACCTGTCCTGAAGTTTTGGGGGAGTCCACCTGGAGGGGGATGTCCTTCGTGGAAAGCCACACCTCCTGCCCGGGCTGGTAAGCAGGGGCCGGGGATCGCCGGCGGTCTGCATGGGTCTTCGCCCTCGTCCGGGCCTTCAACAAGGCAGAACGGGCGGAGCGCCACACCCGACGGCACTTCCGCAGGTGGGCCTGGACCGAGGGCAACACCGACCTCTCCCTCCACCACGGGAAACAACGGGGGCTGATACCCCAAACACACCTCAAATGGGGAGAGGCCGGTGGCAGAAGACACCTGGCTGTTATGCGCATACTCGATCCAGGCCAGATGGTTACTCCAGGCCGTCGGGTGCGCGGATGTGACGCAGCAGAGGGTCTGTTCCAAGTCCTGGTTGGCCCGCTCTGCCTGTCCGTTTCGTCTGTGGATGGTACCCCGGACGAGAGGCTCACGGTGGCCCCCAGTTCCCTGCAGAAGCTCCTCCAGACGTGTGAGGAGAACTGGGGACCATGATCAGAGACGATGTCGGAGGGTATCCCATGCAGACGGACGACGTGGTGGACCAGGAGGTCTGCTGTCTCCTGGGCTGTTGGGAGCTTCGGGAGGGCCACGAAGTGGGCCGCCTTGGAGAATCGGTCCACTATCGTGAAGATGGTGGTGTTGCCCTGGGACGGCGGGAGGCCCGTGACGAAATCCAGGCCGATGTGGGACCAGGGGCGATGAGGCACCGGCAGTGGCCTGAGGAGTCCTTGGGCCTTCTTATGTACTGCCTTGCCCCTGGCACAGGTGGTGCAGGCCTGGATATATTCCCGGACGTCGGCCTCCATAGACGCCCACCAGAAGCGCTGCCGGACAACTGCCACGGTCCTTCGCACCCCTGGATGACAGGAGAGCTTGGAACCGTGACAGAAGTCCAAGACTGCAGCTTTGGCCTCTGGTGGGACGTACTGACGGTTCTTCGGACCGGTTCCAGGGTCCGGGCTCCATGCCAGGGCCTCCCGGACGGTCTTCTCCACGTCCCAGGTTAGGGTGGCCACGATAGTGGACTCCGGAATGATGGGCTCCGGTGGATCCGACAGCTCTGTTTTGACTTCGTCTTCGTGTACCCGGGACAAGGCATCCGATCTCTGGTTCTTGGTCCCGGGGCGATAGGTGATCCGGAAGTCGAAACGCCCGAAGAACAGTGACCAGCGGGCTTGCCTGGGGTTCAGCCGCTTGGCGGTCCTGATATACTCCAGG
This sequence comes from Thalassophryne amazonica, assembly GCF_902500255.1. Taxonomy (NCBI): domain Eukaryota; kingdom Metazoa; phylum Chordata; class Actinopteri; order Batrachoidiformes; family Batrachoididae; genus Thalassophryne; species Thalassophryne amazonica. The sequence goes on along the minus strand of NC_047105.1, from coordinate 94,549,172 downwards.
TTCCGATGGTCAGTGAAAACCGTGAATGGCACAGACGCTCCCTCCAACAGGTGTCTCCACTCCTCAAGAGCCTCTTTCACCGCCAGGAGTTCTCGATTGCCGACGTCATAGTTCCGTTCAGCCGGGGTCAACCTGCGGGAAAAGTAGGCACACGGGTGAAGAACCTTATCGGTCTCTCCGCTCTGGGACAGCACGGCTCCTATCCCTGAGTCAGAGGCATCCACTTCAACCATGAACTGGCGGCTAGGGTCGGGCTGCACCAAAACTGGCGCAGTAGAGAACCGTCGTTTCAACTCCTTGAACGCGGCTTCGCACCGATCCGACCAGGCGAAGGGGACTTTTGGAGAGGTCAGGGCTGTCAGGGGGCTAACTACCTGACTGTAGCCCTTAATGAACCTCCTATAGAAATTAGCAAAGCCGCGGAACTGTTGCAGCTTCCTACGGCTTGTTGGTTGGGGCCAATCTCTCACCGCCGCAACCTTGGCCAGATCAGGGGCGACGGAGTTGGAGGAGATTATAAACCCCAGGAAGGACAAAGACGCGCGGTGAAACTCGCACTTCTCGCCCTTCACAAACAGTCGGTTCTCTAACAACCGCTGCAGGACCTGACATACATGCTGGACATGGGTCTCAGGATCCGGAGAAAAGATGAGAATATCGTCCAGATATACGAAGACGAATCGGTGCAGGAAGTCCCGCAAGACGTCGTTAACCAAGGCTTGGAACGTCGCGGGGGCGTTGGTGAGGCCGAACGGCATGACCAGGTACTCAAAGTGACCTAACGGGGTGTTAAATGCCGTCTTCCATTCGTCTCCCTTCCGGATCCGAACCAGGTGATACGCATTCCTAAGATCCAGCTTAGTAAAGATTTTGGTTCCATGCAGGGGGGTGAACACGGAATCTAACAATGGCAACGGGTATCGGTTGCGAACCGTAATCTCATTCAGCCCCCTGTAATCAATACATGGACGAAGTCCGCCATCTTTCTTGCCCACAAAAAAGAAACCTGCCCCCATCGGGGAGGTGGAGTTCCGGATCAGCCCGGCAGCTAATGATCCCGGATGTAGGTCTCCATTGATTCGCGCTCAGGTCGTGAGAGGTTGTACAGCCTGCTGGACGGGAACTCAGCGCCTGGAACCAAATCAATGGCACAATCGTACGGACGGTGCGGGGGAAGGGTGATTGCCAGATCCTTGCTGAAGACGTCAGCAAGATCGTGGTACTCAACCGGCACTGCCGTCAGATTGGGAGGGACTTTGACCTCCTCCTTAGCCTGTGAACCGGGAGGAACCGAGGATACTAAACACCCCCGATGGCAGGTTTCGCTCCACTGAACCACCACCCAGACGGCCATCAATCCGGGGATTGTGCTTCAACATCCATGGGATGCCCAAAATCACGCGGGAGGTAGAAGGAGTCACAAAAAACTCAATCTCCTCCCGATGGTTTCCAGACACTACCAGAGTTACTGGTTGTGTCGTGTGTGTGAGTAAAGGGAGGAGGGTGCCATCTAGTGCCCGCACCTGCAATGGCGAGGAAGCGCCACCAGAGGGAGCCCTACCTCCCTTGCCCATCTGCTGTCTAGCAGATTCCCTTCTGACCCCGTGTCCACCAGTGCTCGGGCTTGAAGGGTTAAATCCCCACTCAGGATTGTGACTGGGAGTCGTGTGGCAATTTGTGTGTGTCTCACTTGAATGGTTTGACCCCTCCTTAGCCCAGTCTCTAAGGGTGGTTGTTGTCGTTTTGGCCGTTTGGGGCAGTTTCTCTGTGTGTGCTCAGTTGAGCTGCAGAGAAAAGACTCTCCACGGATCAGCCTCCCCATTTTGGCCCTGTGCGTTTCCCTAACAACGTCAGCAGGGGGAGCTGTTGCCCCACAAAGCGCTGCGGCTGTGGAGCGTGGGGAGGGCGGCGCCTTAATCGAAACCCGGAAGGGAGAGGGGCGGCGCGTATCCGGTCACGTCCTTCGCCTCGCTCCCGACGGCGTTCCTCCAACCGATTGTCTAACCGTATAACGAGATCGATAAGCCCATCTAAATCCCACGGTTCCTCCTTAGCTACCAGATGCTCCTTCAGAACCAACGACAGTCCGTTTATGAAGGCGGCGCGGAGCGCAACGTTATTCCAGCCGGACTTCGCAGCCGCGATGCGGAAGTTGACTGCATAAGCGGCTGCGCTCTCGCGTCCCTGTCTCATTGACAGCAGCACAGTTGAAGCGGTCTCTCCTCTGTTAGGGTGATCAAACACTGTTCTGAACTCCCTCACAAACCCAGTGTATGCTGATAACAACCGTGAGTTCTGTTCCCAGAGCGCCGTAGCCCAGGCGCGTGCTTTACCCCGAAGCAGAGCAATCACATAAGCTATTTTACTAGCATCTGACGCGTACATGACGGGACGTTGTGCGAAGACGAGCGAACACTGCATAAGAAAGTCCGCGCACGTCTCCACACAACCTCCGTACGGCTCAGGAGGGCTTATGTATGCTTCAGGGGATGGTGGGAGGGGTTGTTGAACCACCACTGGAACATTTATATCCTGCACAGGGTCGGCAGGAGGACGAGCTGCAGCAGCGCCCTGAGCGCTCGCCGCCATCTGTGGCGGAGAGAGCTCCACCCTGCGGTTCAGGAGGATGTTTTGCTCAGTCATTTGATCCAACCAAGCCGTAAAGGCGGTGAGAATGTGCTGCAGCTCACCAATCACGTCTCCTGCAGACGCCTGCGCTCCCTGCTCTCCCATTGGTCGTTCAACAGCCGGGTGACGCCCCTCGGAGTCCATGACGCTGGCCGAGATATCCTGTTGGGAAAGTGTAGTGACACGGAACCACAACAGGGGGCGCAAATGAACGGTCAATAGATGAGCCAAAAAGTAACAATTTAATGTTGTGAATGTGCACAACGAACATACAGACAATCACAGAATATCATAACAGTCAATACACAGAGGTGACGTGTGGGCAGGGTCGAGGATAGAAGACGTCTGTCCTGAGAAGAGCCGGAACCACACGATTTCCGCCGCCCAGAACCTGGTGAATACTGGAGCCGCCAAGTCCCGAATTCCCAGGTGATCACCGTCCCCGACTGTCGGATCTGGTACTGCTGGCGAAGAACAAAGACAGTCAAGTGTGGGTGTGTGTACACCCAGTAACAACAACGGTGGGAATGCCACCTCCACCTCTCATTCAATATGTTGCAGCGTTCTCAGCTGAAAAGGAGTGCCGTCTTGCACAGCCTCCTCACAAACGACCGGTTCTCCTGCAAATTCTCACAATAACAGAGTTATAAATCTCACAAAAAGGCTGAGAGTATTACCTCCTATGAAGTATGATATCTCGGCAACGAGGTGGAGATGGAGTGAGATGATGTTGAGTAGATGGGTGACAGCTGTCAAGAGGTAATGAGCGACAGCTGTCACCCCCGGCTGTGTCCATGGCGGCAGCGCCCTCTCGTGCCTGAAGCCCGCACTTCAGGCAGGGCGCCCTCTGGTGGTGGGCCAGCAGTACCTCCTCTTCTGGCGGCCCACACAACAAAGGTCTTGTCTCAGAGTGATGCTGAAAAACTAATTCATGCATTTATTTCCTCTAGGCTGGACTATTGTAATTCATTATTATCAGGTTGTCCTAAAAGTTCCCTGAAAAGCCTTCAGTTAATTCAAAATGCTGCAGCTAGAGTACTGACGGGGACTAGAAGGAGAGAGCATATCTCACCCATATTGGCCTCTCTTCATTGGCTTCCTGTTAATTCTAGAATAGAATTTAAAATTCTTCTTCTTACTTATAAGGTTTTGAATAATCAGGTCCCATCTTATCTTAGGGACCTCATAGTACCATATCACCCCAATAGAGCGCTTCGCTCTCAGACTGCAGGCTTACTTGTAGTTCCTAGGGTTTGTAAGAGTAGAATGGGAGGCAGAGCCTTCAGCTTTCAGGCTCCTCTCCTCTGGAACCAGCTCCCAATTCAGATCAGGGAGACAGACACCCTCTCTACTTTTAAGATTAGGCTTAAAACTTTCCTTTTTGCTAAAGCTTATAGTTAGGGCTGGATCAGGTGACCCTGAACCATCCCTTAGTTATGCTGCTATAGACTTAGACTGCTGGGGGGTTCCCATGATGCACTGAGTGTTTCTTTCTCTTTTTGCTCTGTATGCACCACTCTGCATTTAATCATTAGTGATTGATCTCTGCTCACCTCCACAGCATGTCTTTTTCCTGGTTCTCTCCCTCAGCCCCAACCAGTCCCAGCAGGAGACTGCCCCTCCCTGAGACTGGTTCTGCTGGAGGTTTCTTCCTGTTAAAAGGGAGTTTTTCCTTCCCACTGTCGCCAAGTGCTTGCTCACAGGGGGTCGTTTTGACCGTTGGGGTTTTTCCGTAATTATTGTATGGCTTTGCCTTACAATATAAAGCGCCTTGGGGCAAATGTTTGTTGTGATTTGGCGCTATATAAATAAAATTGATTTGATTTGATTTGATTTGTTTGCGTGGGTTCCCTCTGGGTGCTCCAGCTTCCTCCTATTTCCAAAAACATGCAGTTTAGGTGCACTGATGACCCTAAATTGATAGTAGGTGTGCATGCCAGTGTGAATGTGTTTGTCTGTCGTCCTGTCCAGGGTGTAGGCTACAGTACCCCGCGACCCTTGATTGGAAGAAGCGAGTTTAGAAAATGATCACTATCATGATGGCTGATGATGATGATGAAGAACAGCTCACAAAGCAGCTGCACGGCTGGTTTTGAGGTTCAGACTCCCAAAAATAGAGGACATTATAAAAATGATAGAAAACCATGTCAGTGTCCAGATGAATGACGAATAATTAAACTAATCTTCAGCTTCATGCACGTTTGTATGAATGAATTCGACTTCAGTTCAAAGTCATCTCTGTGAATTTCCACTGAGGAGCTGTCTGTGGTGCTGAAACAGATTTCTCATTACCACTCGGCCTCTCTCTCCCTTTCTTTCTCTCCCCTTATCAATTCCATTAAAAATGTAATTTAATCTACGAGTTCTTCTGTATTTACGAGGTGGGGGGGTGGGGGGTTCGCAGCTTCATAATAATCCACGGCTTGTCCCACGATGATTAGAAACAAGCAGCACGACGTCCGTATTACAGTGATAAAACTCTCGTAATCACTCGTGATCCTGTCATGTTTGCTCCATTTCATTGTTTTTCTCTCGCCATGTTGTTAAAAACAGCAAGATATTTTTAGCACCCCTCCTCCCCTCTTCGTGTTTTTTTTATATAATTTCGTGGGACTTTAACTCACATCTTGCTGAAGGTAGACGCCAGAGTGACGTCAGAGCACCCGTGATTTGACGTGGGAAGTCGCGCAGATAACCCTCCCCATCAGCACCATCTCATTTCCTTGGCGGACCAATAACGCGCACAGACTGTGTTCCTCAAGGAGCTGAGCGCAAAAACAAAGCCTGATTTCTTGATTATCACCTCGCTTTTCTTCAGCATCCACACAGTGTTGACTTTGTGCCGACCCGGCCGCGTCTTTATTTCCTGCTCTGGCTGAATCTCCTGTGAGATGGAAGTGGGATGTGGTCCAGCGGTGGTGTGTTGTGTTTTTTCCTTCCTGTGCGCCGTGCACGCCTCGTACAGGGACAGACAGTACCTCAACGAGTGGGCAGTGGAGATCCCAGGCGGACTGTCCGCGGCACAGGCGATCGTCAGAGACCTGGACTACGACCTGATCCGACAGGTAGGCTGGACCACTCCAAAAGCCGAGTTCAACAGATCCTCCAGTGGGCTGATCTCTTCTCACAGTTTTATTTTACTATCTAACATGTCGCTTCACACTCACCAAAGCCGAGGCATTTAACTAAATGAATGGTTCAATGATAATTAGGTTGCAGCTGCCTACTGGCTTTGGACACTTGGAACAGCAGATTGGCCAAAAGCTCCATCATACGTTTTACCTTAAATAGTCATTTTATTGGAAACTGAAGTTTGTATGATGTAGATCAAAAGCACACATTGCATTCAACAATGGAACTGCAACAATTAATTAATTAATTGACTATTAATCGATTATTAAATTAATCGGCAACTATGTGGATATTTGGTTAATCGGTTTGTCCAAATTATCTGATTTCAGTTATCTGATTTCAGCTTCTTCAATGCGAATATTTTCTCTTTTTTTAATATAATACCTTTATATATATATATATATATATATATATATATATATATATATATATATATATATATACTTTCTTTTCTCAACTCTTGGTAGTAAACCGAATATCTTTGGGTTAGGGCAACAGAAGACATTTGAGGATATTATCATTGATTACCATTAATAATGAAAATAATCACTCACTGCAGCCTATACTTCACTATATATATATATATATATATATATATATATATATATATATAAAACACTTAGTGGTTAGCACTGTTGCCTCACAGCAAGAAGGTTGTAAGTTCAATTCCCACTTGGGGCCTTTCTGTGTGTCCCCCTGTTTGTGTGAGTTGTGTTCTCCGGGTTCTTCAGCTTCCTCCCACATCCAAAGACATGCAGGTTATATGAACTGAAAACTTTAAATTGACCTTAGGCGTGCATGCGGGTGTGAATGTGTTTGTTTGTTTCTATGAGGCCCTGGGACAGAATGGCATCCTGTCCAGGATGTACCCCACCTCACTCCCTACGACTGCTGGGATAGGCTCCAGCCCCCTGTGGCCCTTAATTGGAGTAAGCAAGTATACTGTAGAAAATGGATGGATATTGTAGACAAAATATTTGACTACAACATTTAAAGTTATTGCTAGAATGTATGGTTACGATTTTGTGGCAAGTTATGAAAAGGATGAATCAACTAATCAGAAAATAATCCATAGATTAATTGAAAAAAAATAATTGTTAGATTATTAATAGATAAACAGCAAAAAAAATATCAATCGATTAATCGACTGCACACTGAAAAAAGTGAAACACAGTGCACTTCATTCAAAGTACTTATTTACATTGGTCTAATGGAAAATTGTGGTTTCCAGTTTAAATCTGTTGGAATCACTTTACAAAATGATAAATATACATTGTGAGAAACTAAAAAAATTAGCTGTAACAAATTACATCAATTTTTTTAAGCTGATCCAAAGTAGCATTTTTTCAGTGCAAGAATACTGGTTCGTTGCAACTCCATTCACCAGTGTCAAATTAAAGGAGGATTTAATTCATGTGTGACTCAGTGTTTGCACACCTATAACAATGTGACCCTGATTTTCCATTTCCCTGCAGTGTCCGTCATCATGGTTTCCATAGTCTGACAATAAACACACATTCTGTTTCGTATGAGTGTTTTTAACAGCTGCATAGTCAATAATTGACTGAGCTTTGAGGTGTAGTGGATACAAGGATTCACTGTTCATAGAGTTAGAATGTGTGAAGATACATTGTGAGATTAAAGGGGTCATATTGTGCAAAATTAGTTTATATTTGCCTTTTATGCTTATACATGATAATTTCATGATAAATGTCAGAAAAATCTCACGATTCTGTGACTGCATATAAAAATTCTTCAGATGAAAGCAAAATTAAAGTCTGAAACAGTTCATTTTAGACTTTTGTAACAAGTGTAATCAAAATCTCTATCTGGTGTCCTGCAGTTTGTGACCCCCACAATGAACCAACCTATGGTCAGTATGACAAGGGACAGAGGGCGTGGCAAGCAGAAAGCTTTGTAGAATGCATTATCTGAGTGTCTACATGGGATATTTTCCCTTTTGGTATGAATTTCAAAGAGGTCTTATTCTAAGTCCCTTCAGCTGCTTCCTTGTTTTCATTCGGGGTCGCCAAGGTGGATTTGCATGTTGATTTAGCACAAGTTTTATGCCGGATGCCGTTCCTGACACAACTCCACATTATGTGAAGTAATGTGGCAGGGGTGGAGTTTGAACCGTGAACCTTCTGCACTGAAACCAAGCGCACTAACCTCTTGGCCACCGTATTAAATAATTGCAACCCCCATGTTGACGTGTGTGTGTGTGTAAATGGTTAAATGTGAAACATCATTGTAAAGCACTTTCAGTGGATGCTGAAATCTATATCATAATTGTCAAGCAGTCTCTGTGTGCGTTTGTGTGTGTGCATGGCTTCGATCACGCAGAAACCGGGGAGAGCTGACATTTGCCATTTGGTATGCTTATATATTTTGGGTAGAGGATGAACGGCACCAAAATAGAACTAATTACATTCTGGACTAACACGCTATTCCAGCAGTGGGTGGTAAATCATCTTTATATTAAAAGCATGAGTGTGTGTGTGCATAATTTTAGTAAGGTCAATGTAAGTATGTAATATAAATGTAAATCTGTTAAAAATACAAGGATGACACAAGAAATTGAAAACACTTATTTCCATTGTGATCCGTTTAAAAATCAAATGACAAAATAGAAGTAATAATAATAATAATAATAATAATAATAATAATAATAATAATAATAATAATAATAATAATAATAATAATAATAGTGTGTATATGATAACAAAAACCTAAACAATTTATAAATACATTAAGACAGTCAAGTAACATTACAAATTACACAATTAACAGGAAAAAAAGGGTTGAGTTCCTCTTCTAAAAACTGCTGAGGTCTAAGGTTCTAAAAACATTCTGGACTCACATGCCATCCCAACTCATTATACAAGCTTTACTTAATTTATTGCCATCCTTGAAAAATGTCAGCTACCTATTTTCCCAATCTAGAACCCATGGATCCCCACGGGCAACACTCTAGTTTGTCAAAGTAGCTACGGCCTATCATCAAAATGTCTTCTCCATTATGAGATCCCAAAGGTCTGAACTGATCTTGGCGCAATTGTATTTAAGTATGCTGATTTCACCACGTGGAATAAACTGGATAATATTTTAAAATGAATAAGAAGTTTACTTTGGGGAATTTAAAAATAATTTGCCAGACAGGTTTTGTGCTGTGAATGCTTCAATTAATATTTCAGACTTTTATTTTTATATTTTTATTCTTTTATCTTTTGTTTTACTGTCTTAGTGTTAAGTTTGACTTCACCAGTTTTATGTAACTATTGCTGTGTCTCAGGTGCTCAGATCCGGATTCTGGATCTAGATAGCACTTGATATATGCTTTGAAGGGTTACATCAAAACTACTTCACAAATTCTCACCAAATTTGCACCACAGATAGATATTATGGCTTGGAAGACTCTACTGAATTTTGGAGGTGATCCAGATTGGCAGACGTCAGAAATCTCAGATTGCTTTTGTTTGATTTTTTGTAACTGGTAGTCTGGCCAAAGCAAAATATAAACAAACTGATTTGAAATTGATTGTAAAGCTCCACCATCATTAATGTGACCATCAGGCTCTGATTGGCTGAGCGCTCCTATGTTATCATTGCAATTAAGTTGTCACCCAAGCAAGCTGGACATTGGAGGAGAAAAATAATTTTGCCCGTTCATTCTTCAAAACTTTATCACCAAGTACCATACACTTAAAACCAAAATAACTTGAATACTTACAGCTTTTGTGGAAGCATTTGTCCTGCAACAACTGCATCACCATTTCAGCACCGCTCTCTGGTGGTCACAATCAAAAATTCATGTGTACCAACAGACTGTTGTATCCGACACCTGTGGTGGAGGTCTCACAGACTTCATGTGTGGGGAAGAAATGGACACATGGTTTGTCTGCATACACATTGTTTATGCTTATAGTCCCAAGTGTCTTCAAACCAGATAATAAAGATTTTAGCAAAAAGCCCCATTAAAAACTAAGGTGATCATTCCAAAAACTCAAAAGAAAAAAGAAAAGGAAATAGTAGCTCTTCAAGAAATTACCTTTTTTTTATGTGCGTGTTGCTTTAAATGGAAAGGAGCTGCTGCTTGCCACACCTTATCTCCTTATATAGGTACAGACCAGCTCACTAAGTGTGTCTTGCAGAGTAAGTACAAGCCCACATATGTCTCAAGACCTCTATGACCGGTTGGAGTGACCATATGTGTTGGGTTTTGGACCAAATGTTCATCATCTCGTATTGTTTTCCCACTGTAGATCGGGGCCCTGGAAGACCACTTCTTGATCAAACACCGCAATCATCCAAGCAGAATGAAACGAAGTGCAGATCATATCACCAAACAACTGTCGGAGGATGATCGGGTGAGTGGCTTTTCGCGGTCATGAGCATCACTTCTCATCCAGAATGGTTCGAGTCACCTGCTAACCTCCACCCGTCTGTGTTCAGGTGCTGTGGGCCGAGCAGCAATACGAGAAACTCCGCAATAAACGAGCTTCTCTGCGTCAGTGCAGAGACTGCCCGGTAGACAAGCTGTTTGACGACCCCATGTGGAACCAGCAGTGGTACCTGGTGAGTCCTCAACAAGGTTTGAGCACCATATAAAAAAGACACAAGACAAACACATAAAGGTGGATTAAACTTTTTGTTTCATGCTGGTTTAAAGCTGCAGAAAGTTTTGGGAAGAATAATTTAAACCCATAAACAATGACAGAATTAAGCTGCCTAAAGCCTAAAGGAGTGCAGGCTGGACACAGAGTCAGCCAGTGTAGCATCTTCCTCAACTGGCAAACACAAAAACTAACAAAACAACAAATAAGCCAAAGTGCATAAAACCTGACAGTAATGAGCAATCTAATGGCTGGTGTAGTGCAGATCGCATTGTCAACCAACAACACAAACACTGTGTACTTTCTGCGTTTGACCAAACTGGTCAGACGTCCCATGCAAACAGGCATATTTGCATGGAACCGGCCTGTTCTCTCCTGGGATGTAGTGACAGCACAGAGTGCGCTGGCCAGCTCCACACTATGACAGCTATATGTACAAATATGTAAATACATGCCCTGTGTAAACGCACATCCTCATTGTGTACAGCCAAAATGCAACTGATAAAATAAATATGTACTTAGAACTCAATGACTTCCCACTACCACTCAAAAAATAAAAATAAATTAAAAACCATGCTATTAAGCATTCAAAGCCAAAAGAGCCATTTGGTTAATTGGTAACAGTCTGCGTGGAGCTGAGAGGAATCTAGGGGCAGTAATCCAGCCGGATGGAGTAGAGCACTACACATTAAGTCCCAATCTACCCCGAATGGAGTGTTTTAGTCCATTGAGTTTGCGTAATGCTGCGCAGCACTGACTGTCACATCTCTGCATCTTGAGGACAAAAACAACTAACACATTCAACTGATTCTGACCGGAAGCCCTCACCCCCACCACCTCAAAGCACATCTTTGCTGATTTCTGATCTGTGACCCTTATTGAAATACATGAATTTTAATAAAACCAGTCCCACAATTTGGAACAGTTTGCCAAATTTAAAGGTGTTTACAGAGTATAAAGGTATCTTAAGAATGCCTCATTTGATTCGGCTCAACCTTGCCATATCTGTGGGTGGAAAGAACTGATTTGATTTTGTTTGGGATTGGGTAATAATCAAGGTCAGATGTCAAGGTCAAATATCAGGCCCCATGCTAATATACAGAAAAATGGCAAATGGTACATTAAATGTGGGTGTGACATCGCTGTGCTCTCGGAGCACTTTTCTTCAAGTGTTTCATTTGTTTCAGCTGAATAACAAGTGTCATTTTCGTATTTAGGTGACAGTTGTATCACTCAGACAAGATGTCGTAGTCCAGGCATGTTTGTTGTCATGGACTTGGAAAATGCACAACCACTCCAGAAATGTTTTTTTTATATTTTAGTGTTTGTGTCCTGGATAGGAGGCAGGAGTAAGAAAGTCACGTGATCACTTCCCACCTGGTTCTTTCAGGGTGAAGTGTTCGCCCCATGTTTGTTCCTGTGGGTTCCCTCTGGGTGCGCTGGCTTCCCCCACCTCCAAAAATAGGCCGGTTAGGTGAATTGATGACTTGAAATTGACCGTGTGTGTGTTTTTCTATATGAGGCCCTGTGAGAGAGTGGTGTCCTGTTCAGGGGGTACCTCACCTCACGTCCTGTGAGTGCTATAGGTAACATCTATCTCTCTCTCTCACTCTATCGGTCAGTCAGACCCTTTGTCTACCTTTGCCTACCTAAGTACCTACCTACCAATATATATATATATATATATATATATATATTTATATATATATATATATATATATATTTATTTATATATATATATATATATATATATATATATATATATATATATATATATATATATATATATATATATATATATATATACATACAGTATCAATCTGCCTACCTACCTACATGTCTGTCTGTCTTTCAGTTGGTTCTTTTGGATGTTACCTGTTGCGGAAAGTGTAGTGACATGGACCCACAACAGGGGGCGCAAATGAACGGTTAATAGATGAGCCAAAAGGTAACAATTTAATGTTGTGAATGTGCACAACGAATATACAGACAATCTCAGAATCTGATTATAGTCAATTCACTAAGGTGACGTGTGGGCAGGCTCGAGGATAGAAGACGTCTGTCCTGAGAAGAGCCGGAACCACACGATTTCCACCGCCACAGAACCCGGTGAATACTGGAGCCGCCAAGTCCCAAATTCCCAGGTGATCACCGTCCCCGACTGTCGGATCTGGTACTGCTGGCGAGGAGCACAAACAGTGAGATGTGGGTGTGTGCACACCCAGTAACAAAAACAGTCAGAAGGTGGAAAGTCACCTCCACCTCTAATCACACACACGTGCAGCTCCTGTTGAAGCACTTATCTGGAAGGAGTGAGAGGAGAAGACTTCGGCACTCTCACAAACCACCAATCAGCTGACAAGGCTCCACAGGACAATGGCTGCTAACAGAGCACACGTAAGTTATAATTCCTTGAGTACGGCAGAGAATATTACCTTCACAGGTAGATGATATCTCGGCAATGAGGTGGAGATGACGTCCGGTCTTTATGGAGTGAGATGATGTAGAGTAGATGGGTGACAGCTGTCAAGAGATAATGAGTGACAGCTGTCACCCCCGGTTGTGTCCGTGGCGGCAGCGCCCTCTCGTGCCTGAAGCCCGCACTTCAGGCAGGGTGCCCTCTGGTGGTGGGCCAGCAGTACCTCCTCTTCTGGCGGCCCACACAACAGGAACCCCCCCTCAACGGGCGCCTCCTGGCGCCCGACCAGGCATGTCCGGGTGACGGCGGTAGAAATCGGCCAAGAGGGCCGGATCCAGGATGAAGCTCCTCTTCACCCAGGAGAGTTCTTCGGGTCCATACCCCTCCCAGTCCACCAAATACTGGAACCCCCGGCCCATCCGACGGACGTCCAGGAGCCGGCGCACCGTCCAAGCCGGCTCCCCGTCGATGATCCGGGCAGGAGGCGGTGCCGGTCCGGGAGCACAGAGGGGCGAGGTGTGGTGAGGTTTGATCCTTGACACATGAAAGACTGGGTGGATCTGCAGTGAAGCCGGCAGTTGGAGCTTCACTGCGGCAGGACTGAGGATTTTGAGGATTCTGTATGGTCCAATATACCTGTCCTTGAGTTTTGGGGAGTCCACCTGGAGGGGGATGTCCTTCGTGGATAGCCACACCTCCTGCCCGGGCTGGTAAGCAGGGGCCGGGGATCGCCGGCAGAATGGGCGGAGCGCCACACCCGACGGCACTTCCGCAGGTGGGCCTGGACCGAGGGCACACCGACCTCTCCCTCCACCACGGGAAACAATGGGGGCTGATACCCCAAACACACCTCAAACGGGGAGAGGCCGGTGGCAGAGGACACCTGGCTGTTATGCGCATACTCGATCCAGGCCAGATGTTCACTCCAGGCCGTCGGGTGTGCGGATGTCACACAGCGCAGGGCTTGCTCCAATTCCTAATTGGCCCGTTCTGCCTGTCCATTGGTCTGTGGGTGATACCCGGACGAGAGGCTCACAGTGGCCCCCAGTTCCCGGCAGAAGCTCCTCCAGACATGTGAGGAGAACTGGGGACCACGATCAGAGACGATGTCGGTAGGTATCCCATGCAGACGGACGACGTGGTGGACCAGGAGGTCTGCTGTCTCCTGGGCTGTTGGGAGCTTCGGGAGGGCCACGAAGTGGGCCGCCTTGGACAATCGGTCCACTATCGTGAAGACGGTGGTGCTGCCCTGGGACGGCGGGAGGCCCGTGATGAAATCCAGGCCAATATGGGACCAGGGGCGATGAGGCACAGGAAGCGGCTGGAGAAGTCCTTGGGACCTTTTGTGGTCTGCCTTGCCCCTGGCACAGGTGGTGCAGGCCTGGATGTACTCCCGGATGTCGGCCTCCATAGACGCCCACCAGAAGCACTGCCGGACAACTGCCATGGTCCTTCGCACCCCTGGATGACAGGAGAGCTTGGAACCGTGACAGAAGACCAAGACTGCAGCTCTGGCCTCTGGTGGGACGTACAGACGATTCTTCGGACCAGTTCCGGGGTCCGGGCTCTGTGCCAGGGCCTCCCGGACGGTCTTCTCCACGTCCCAGGTGAGGGTGGCCACGATAGTGGACTCCGGAATGATGGGCTCCGGTGGATCCGACAGCACAGTTTTGACTTTGTCTTCGTGTACCCGGGACAAGGCATCCGATCTCTGGTTCTTGGTCCCGGGGCGATAGGTGATCCGGAAGTCAAAACGTCCGAAGAACAGTGACCAGCGGGCTTGCCCGGGGTTCAGCCGCCTGGCGGTCCTGATATACTCCAGGTTCCAATGGTCAGTGAAAACCGTGAACGGCACAGACACTCCCTCCAACAGGTGTCTCCACTCCTCAAGAGCCTCTTTCACTGCAAGGAGTTCTCGATTGCTGACATCATAGTTCTGTTCCGCGGGGGTCAACCTGCGAGAAAAGTAGGCACACGGGTGAAGAACCTTATCGGTCTCCCCGCTCTGGGATAGCACGGCTCCTATCCCTGAGTCAGAGGCGTCCACTTCAACCACAAACTGGCGGCTAGGGTTGGGCTGCACCAGAACTGGTGCAGACGAGAACCGGCGCTTCAGCTCCTTGAATGCGGCTTCGCACCGATCCGACCAGGTGAAGGGGACTTTTGGAGAGGTCAGGGCTGTCAGGGGGCTAACTACCTGACTGTAGCCCTTAATGAACCTCCTGTAGAAATTTGCAAAGCCAAGGAAATGTTGCAGCTTCCTACGGCTTGTTGGTTGGGGCCAGTCTGTCACCGCCACAACCTTAGCCGGATCAGGGGCGACGGAGTTGGAGGAGATGATGAACCCCAGGAAGGACAAAGAGGTGCGGTGAAACTCACACTTCTCGCCCTTCACAAACAACCGGTTCTCCAACAACCGCTGCAGGACCTGACGTACATGCTGGACATGAGTCTCAGGGTCCGGGGAAAAGATGAGTATGTCATCCAGATATACGAAGACGAATCGGTGCAGGAAGTCCCGCAAGACATCATTTACCAAAGCTTGGAATGTCGCGGGGGCGTTGGTGAGGCCGAACGGCATGACCAGGTACTCAAAATGACCTAATGGGTGTTAAATGCCGTCTTCCATTCGTCTCCCTTCCGGATCCGAACCAGGTGATACGCATTCCTAAGATCCAGTTTGGTGAAAATTTGGGCTCCATGCAGGGGCGTGAACACTGAATCCAACAGGGGTAAAGGGTATCGATTGCGAACCGTTATGTCGTTCAGCCCCCTGTAATCAATGCATGGACGGAGTCCGCCGTCTTTCTTGCCCACAAAAAAGAAACCTGCACCCATCGGGGAGGTGGAATTCCGGATCAGCCCGGCAGCCAATGAGTCCCGGATGTAGGTCTCCATTGATTCGCGCTCAGGACGTGAGAGGTTGTACAGCCTGCTGGACGGGTACTCAGCGCCCGGGACCAAATCAATGGCAAGGTCGTGGTACTCAACCGGCACCGCCGTCAGATTGGGAGGGACTTTAACCTCCTCATTAGCATGTACACCGGGAGGAACCGAGGATCCTAAACAATTTCGGTGGCAGGTTTCGCTCCACTGAGTCACAACCCCAGACGGCCAGTCAATCCGGGGATTGTGTTTGATCATCCATGGGAAGCCCAAAATCACGCGGGAGGTAGAAGGAGTTACAAAAAACTCAATCTCCTCCCGGTGATTCCCAGACACTACCAGGGTTACAGGTAGTGTCTTGTGTGTGATTAAAGGGAGAAGGGTGCCATCTAGTGCCCGCACCTTCACTGGGGAAGAAAGCGCCACTAGAGTGAGCCCTACCTCCCTTGCCCATCTGCTATCCAGCAGATTCCCTTCTGACCCTGTGTCCACCAGTGCTGGGGCTTGAAGGGTTAAATCCCCACTCAGGATTGTAACGGGGAGTCGTGTTGAAAGATGAGTATGACCCACGTGAAGGTTTTGACCCCCCCCTCAGCCCAGTTTCTAAGGGCGGGCGTTTGTGTTTTGGCCGTTTGGGGCAGTCTCTCTGCTGATGCTCACTCGAGCCGCAGAGAAAGCACTCCCCGTGGACCAGCCTCCTCAATCTGTCATCTGATCTAATTTTGGCCCTGCTCGTTTCCCTAACAACGTCAGCAGGGGGAGCTGTAGCCGCACGGAGCGCTGTGGCTGTGGAGCGTGGGGAAGACGGCTCCCTTTCGGACCCGGGAGGAAGAGGGACGGCTTGTGCCTGACCGCGCCCTTCGCCTCGCTCCCGTCGGCGTTCTTCTAACCGGTTGTCCAACTGTATAACCAAATCGATAAGCTCAGCCAAATTCCGCGGTTCCTCCTTAGCCACCAGGTGCTCCTTCAAGACCGACGACAGTCCGTTTATGAAGGCGGCATGGAGCGCAGTCATATTCCAGCCGGATCTCACAGCCGTGATGCGGAAGTCGACTGCATATTCGGCTGCGCTTCGGCGCCCCTGTCTCATTGACAGCAGCACGGTAGACGCGGTTTCGCCTCTGTTAGGGTGATCAAAAACAGTTCTGAGCTCCCTCACAAACCCAGTATAAGAGGCAAGGAGCCGTGAACTTTGTTCCCAAAGTGGTGTAGCCCAAGCGCGTGCCTCACCTCAAAGCAAATTAATCACGTAAGCCACCTTGCTGGCATCAGACGCGTACATCACGGGACGTTGTGCAAAGACGAGCGAACACTGCATAAGAAAGTCCGCGCACGTCTCCACACAACCTCCGTACGGCTCTGGGGGGCTTATGTATGCTTCAGGGGATGGTGGGGGGGGTCATTGAACGACCAGTGGAACGTCTGTATTCGGCACCGGGTCGGCAGGAGGAGGAGCTGCAGCAGCGCCCTGAGCGCGCGCTTCCACCTGTGCGGTGAGAGCCTCCATCCTGCGATTAAGGATGATGTGCTGCTCGGTCATCAGGTCCATCCGAGCGGTAAAGGCGGTGAGGATGTGCTGCAACCCACCAATCATGCCTCCAGCCGACGCCGGTGCACCCTGCTCTTCCATTGGCTGTCCAACAGATGCTTGACGCCCCTCGGGATCCATGACAGTGGCCGAGATATTCTGTTGGGGAAAGTGTAGTGACACGGACCCACAACAGGGGGCGCAAATGAACGGTCAATAGATGAGCCAAAAGGTAACAATTTAATGTTGTGAATGTGCACAACGAATATACAGACAATCTCAGAATCTGATTATAGTCAATTCACAAAGGTGACGTGTGGGCAGGCTCGAGGATAGACAACGTCTGTCCTGAGAAGAGCCGGAACCACACGATTTCCACCGCCACAGAACCCGGTGAATACTGGAGCCGCCAAGTCCCGAATTCCCAGGTGATCACCGTCCCCGACTGTCGGATCTGGTACTGCTGGCGAGGAGCACAAACAGTGAGATGTGGGTGTGTGCACACCCAGTAACAAAAACAGTCAGAAGGTGGAAAGTCACCTCCACCTCTAATCACACACTCATGCAGCTCCTGTTAAAGCACTTATCTGGAAGGAGTGAGAGGCGAAGACGTCGGCACTCTCACAAACCACCAATCAGCTGACAAGGCTCCACAGGACAACGGCTGCTAACAGAGCACACGTAAGTTATAATTCCTTGAGTACGGCAGAGAATATTACCTTCACAGGTAGATGATATCTCGGCAATGAGGTGGAGATGACGTCAAGAGATAATGAGTGACAGCTGTCACCCCCGGTTGTGTCCATGGCGGCAGCGCCCTCTCGTGCCTGAAGCCCGCACTTCAGGCAGGGCGCCCTCTGGTGGTGGCCCAGCAGTACCTCCTCTTCTGGTGGCCCACACAACATTACCTCCCTCTTTAGCATATAACAGCACAATTAAATCATTTTCTGATTTAATCACAAATCACAAATCCATCAATAGATTTCTGTGATACATGTCGGGAATTAATTGGTATTTTTATAATATTATCAATTAAATAAATGGCAACTTCACACAGATTAAAAAAAATGCAAACAACAGTAACTATGTACATTTAATTATAACAGCATTAAGTCTGAGAAAAATAAATCAGAACAGATCCAGCAGATCTGTGCAAGGTGGATTTCATACTACATCATTAATAATTTATTCGGGTCACGTGTGGTCAGCTTCCAAACTGATGGTGTTTTTTCAAAGTGGGCAGCTGCTCCAGCCAAAGGTGACAAAGTACACATAGATTAATACTGCACCAGAGAGAGCGAGGGAGAGGGAGAGAGAGAGAGAGAGAGAGAGAGAGAATTCCATGTTCCATCCTCTGTGCTTTCTCTCTCAGTGAACATGCGTCACACAATCTGGGGAATAACAAACAAATTGAGATGATTCATTTTTGCTGACTTGAAGTGATGACATTAATGGAATTGGCCATAAAGTGCCGTTTACTCCATTTTTACATCAATCGATTTGTGTACCACAAGCAAAGGCCACATTCTAGCTCATATAGAGCCTTTTACTGCTAAACAGCGTGACCTCACCCACTCATCAGAGCTCATATGTGAAAAACAAAAAACCGAGCTATGATGATGATGATGTAAAACTCATTTGCAGTGAAGACAGATCTGCTCTGTGTTTGGTCACATTCACATTTAATAGTGGAGATGAAGCCATAAAGCATGTAAGGGACTATAAGGGCTGATGGATGTGGACAAGGAGGTGCAGCAGGTGATTGTCAGCATTATTACAACTGCTGTGAGCGCACAGAGACAAAGAGATGCACAATGATGACAAAGAGATGCACACAAGTGCTTTTATCCACGAGTGGGTGACTGTTCAATGAATCAGACAGTGACTCATGCCGTGTTTGTGGTTCAGAATGTCTCCTGCATGCCGTGCACAGCAGCTCAGTGTTTTGTTCATTGTGTGTGTGTGCTCACGTTTTATGAGACTTGCCCACACGCCATCGTGTCCGTTCAGTGAGTATCAATCAAATCTGTGCTGCTGACAGCAGCGGCCTGAAATCAACAAGTGACTCACTTGGTGTTAAAAGTTAACTGTAGATGTGACAGACAGAAGAATAAATCCTCTTTAGGGGTGTGGGTTTGAGGCAGATATCAATAGATAGTTTGCAAATTGTGCAAAAACAAACAAAGGAAGGTAAAATCATCACACGTCCCAGTGAGAGGACGGAGTTAAAGCATAAGAACGGGATGATGAGGAGAGAGAGAGAGTGAGAGAAGACGGCCGATCACAGGGATGACTCACGTCTTCAGGTGGTGTTCTGCAGTCTGTGCATAGTGTGCAAAGAGCAAAGCAGGATCTTTTTTTAGTCTAGGCTGTCTCCAGCTCTGAATCACACTCCTCTACTTTTCTCAAACACATAACCACACATGAGCTGCAAACAATCTGGAGTGACATCACAAAGGCTGTGACCCTTTGATCTCCCCACAAGTGTCCACAGGAGTGGACTGTCACAATTAGAGCAAACACTCTGCTAATGGGTTTGTGTAAAGGTCAGTGAAGGAGTCTGCTTCGGCTGCTGCGCTCAGCTGACCTTTTCATCATATGTGATAATAGCTGACGCGCCTCTTTAGCTGAAGTGTATCAAATCGATTTGAATTAGGGAAGCGTAACTGTGTAATCACACAAATAAAGCCGGCCAACAGCAGAGCTTGCTGACAAATCCAATCCTTCCTGTCTTCCAGCAAGACACGCGGACCTCTTCGTCCCTGCCGAAGCTCGACCTGCACGTCATCCCCGTGTGGCAGAAAGGCATCACGGGGAAAGGCGTGGTCATCACGGTCCTGGATGATGGACTGGAGTGGAACCACACAGACATCTACTCCAACTACGTAAGACAGTGTTTCCATGGAGACAGGCTTTTGGTCTGGGTCTGTTGTTCCCATAGCAACTCTGCTAGTGACACCTTACAAGGCGATTCATAAAGATGGTGATGAATCTATATGATAACATCTGATTTCCCGAGTTTAGAGTCTCACATGCATGCTGTGTTTTTTTCACTGTTGGCACAGGAGTTAAAGCTCCTCCTCATTTTATTTTTGAAAGGCTGAATGTGGAGAAAACCTTTAAAAACTCAAACAGTGCAGCCTCTCACAGATGTCAGGTACAGCTGTCATGCCAGTACAGGAGAAGCAGAGAGAAGAAGAGAAAAGCTGTACAACATCGTGGCTGATAGGAAGAACTCCTCCTGTAATTAAGGGAAGATGAAGCAAAGAGGCTCAGTCAACCTAGAGCTCCATCCTTAACAATTAAAGCATCTGAGCAGCTTTCATTTGTATGCTTTCATAAGGAAATAACCTGTTGCTGTGGCCTAGAATTAAAACAACAATTTTCTGGTTTTTAAATTTTATTTAAAATTTTGAAGAGGGGAGCAGATACAAGTTATTTTAGCTGTGTATCACAAGCAACACAACTGCCAGTGAACATACAGACTCTGCACTGAAAGTAGCCTTTAAATATGAAACTCACAATATTTTTATCTCTGCCAACAAAGTTGGAGGAAGTTATGTTTTCTCCCCTGATTGTTTGTTTGTCTGTTTCTAAACAGCCTGGAGCCCACAATTTTTCATATATCATTATGAAATTTTTACTGAAGATTCATATCCTGAGAAGCAAGAAGCAATTCAATTTTCAATGTCAAAGGTCAAAATCAGGAAAAATCTTGGAAAATTGGAAAAAAAAAAAACCCCTATCTTTAACATTGAATGTTGTTCATTGAGCTGCTCCCGTTTTGTATTCGGGGTCGCCACAGTGGATACAACCAGATCTGCATTGATATTTGGCACAGGTTTTACGCCGGCTGACCTTCCTGATGCAACTCCAGTGTTACCTGGAGAAACACACAGCCGCTGGTGATCCAAAGAGGTCTCCCATCCAAGTACTAACCAGGTCCCGCACTGCTTAGCTTTTGAGATCTGATGGGATCAGGCTGAGAAAGAGCAGATCGGCTGCATCTTTAACATTGAATGAATGTTCAAAAATTCATAACTCAGTCAAAAAAGATGAAATGTATTTCATATTTGGGAGTGTTATGTAGGATGGTATCCTTTATCCACTGACAAAGTTTGATCTGGATCTGACCCAGATTACAGATTTTGTAGCCATTTAAATTTAACATTAAAACCCCGCTTTAATATATATTTTACATTATTGCTTAAACAAACATGCCCCAATCACACTCATATTTGAAAGTAAGGTGCAGACTGGCACTCACTATCGCCTGTCAAAGTTTGATCCAGATCTGATCCAGATTGTGGATTTTGTGGACAGTTGTTGTTGTTTATGCACTCTAAAAAAGGAGCTGCTGTCTCAACGAGAAAAAAAAATTGATGTAACAATTTGCATAGATTTTTTAAAGCTATTGCAACTTTCAACTGAGTTAAAGCCACAAGACTTCTCTCGTTAAGTTGAAATACTTTTACTTTTTCTTGAGACATTTTTTACAGTATGGTTAAAAATCAACAAAAAAAAGTGCCATATGTATCTACATGGCAGCAGGATATGTTACTGATGTGCACTGATTCCATTATTCTAAATGATGATTGAAAATAAGTATCATGTTTGTTTGATCAAAGGATGCAGCGGCCAGCTACGACTTCAACGACAATGATCCTGACCCTTTTCCCAGATACGACTCCACAAATGAGAACAAGTAAGTTGCAAACGTGCAAGAATATCACACCCTCACAAACATTTTACAGTGACTATTTAATTTGAGTTATATATGTGTGCAGCTTATTACATATTACACCCATGCACAGTGGCAGTGCAGGCAGCAGTATTGCTTTTGATGTGTTGAACAAAATAACTTGGAGGGTTTTGATGGAATTTGGACCACACTTGGTGGAATATTTGAGGGTTAGACAAGGACAAAGTGATATGATTTTGAGAAAAATTGGTTCAAAGTCAAGAGCACAAGCCAAGTTCAAAACTTTGGACCAGTGCTTATATGTTATGGATACTTAGAATAGCTATGTCAATGAATTGGTTAAAGATACATCAATGATCATATTACACACTAATATTAAGTCATATATAACATTTCTATTGTTCACATGACTTTTGATCTTGTGTAACCTTGACAGGTCAACTTAAACAGTTTGGAGCCAATATGGATTAAACATTATGGAATGGTTGTGTGTCAGTCAAAGTTAAAGTGGTTCAATTTTGGACAGAATTGATCAAATGTCAAGGTCACTCAGAATCATATATTGTGGTACCACTGAAATACAAATAATTAATTTGCAAGAATCTGTGTCAAACATGTAAAGCGCAGGTGGTCCACTCTCTGAGTGCCTCTTCACAGTCAAACCACATTTAACTGTACACAGATGTGCAATAAATGCAATACTTTTTCTATTCAGTGCTACAAATGTGCTTAACACCTCAAGAAGACTCGAATACGTAAAACAAAAAAGTAGAAAAGAGAGGCATAAAAACATAAAACATATAAAATTTAAAAAGCAAAACATCCATACAGTAAAACACAACACTCAACCTCTGCACTGTGTTCTTATGTGATCACAGTGTTCACTGGTTCAAAGCCTCTCACACATGAATAATTGCACACAAATAAATTACTTTATTTTCTGATGGCACATGTACACCCACCTCAGAAACAATACATTATGCTCTGAATGGTACTTCTGCAGGGAGTTTTTTGTCAGCTGTACCAAAACCAGTCTGAACAGCACCTAATAAATAAATTTAAATTCCTGCCAAATATTTAAAATACATTTAATACCAAGCTTTGCAAATTCACATGTACTGTAAATAGACTGCATTTATATTGCACTTTTACGGTCAAAGTGCTTTACAGTGATGCCCCACATTCATCCAGTCATATACCAGTGTCAGCATGTTGCCATGCAATGCACTCAACTGCACTGGCAGCAGATATAACATTTATTTATTTATCTATTTTATTTCATTCTTGGGGTTGGGGTGATCTGGACAAAAGGGTGCAGAGAGCAAATCTTAAAACTTTGTTCAAAACATTGCATTTTTTTTTAAAACAAGGCTGAAAATGGCCTATTGTGTTAAGTTTGGAACCAAGAACTAAGTCAGTTTGAACCCCAAAAGCAAGTAGCCATGACTCAGATGTAGGGATACAAAAACCAAGGTGTTTTAATTATCCAATGTGACACAAAATACAACATACTGTGAGGTTGCAGACAAAAGGTGAGGGAACCCGGAGTAAACAACTAACAAAAATACAGGAACCAGGCGGAGAAAGAAGACACCAAAAAATACTTACAACCAGTGATCAAAAAGGGAGATGACAAACTCTCATACTGACAACCTTAAAACCGAATAACAGACCCGCACCTGAACAGGAAACAAAGATTGGCTTAATATGACTAAACTAAAGAATAACAGGTGTGTGAAAACAGTGAGCCGGAATTAAAGACGCACGTGATAATTAACAGAACATAAGGTGACAAAAAACTAAACAGACACCTGAGGGTGAGTGAAAAATAAAATATAACCGAAGAAGAGAAATCACAAAACCACAATACAGATCAGAAAATACATAATGCAGAAACAAACGTAGAACTCAGAAGTGAACAAAGTGCAAGAGTGTAAAAACTAACATGAAAACTAAGAACAAAATTAGGAAGCAACCAAAACACAAATGACAACAAGAACTAAATAATAACCAAAGCCCAAATCAAGAACTCAAGCAAAACAGCAACGTGGAACTCAGAAATAAATACAGTGCGCACACGGGGGAAAAACCAAATAACCCAAAAGACAAATGAAAGGCAAATGACAAAACACAGAGACACTGACCGGGGACTGATCACAAAGACAGAGACCAAGGACCGACACGCACAAGAATGACACAGAGACACATATCAATGGCACACAAAAAGGCAGAACGCCACCACAGGAGTGACAAAACATGAAACATAGCACAAAAACAAATAAAAACCCACGATCAGATACTCCCACAACATATTGTGCACTATGATGAGTGCTATTATAGTTAAATGCATTCAAGTGTTCCAATGTATTCATTGACAGGCATGGAACCAGGTGTGCAGGAGAGATCGCTATGCAGGCAGACAACAATAAATGTGGTGTTGGGGTCGCATACAACTCCAAGGTTGGAGGTAAGAATTGATTTTGTTTTAAATGATATGTTTATATGCAGATGTGTTTGGGTTTATTTCCATATATTCTAGTCTCTCTTTCTCTTTCTCTGTGTTTGTGTGTGGTTGTTGTATGCTTTGTGAAAACACACCAATCAGTCATTAACCCTATGACCACCTGCATAATAATGTGTAGGCCTCCCTTTTACTACCAAAACAGCCCTGACCCATTGATGCATGGACAATACAAGACCTTTCCATCAGAACCAAAATGAACTTTTTCAGCAATTTGCTGGGGGGAAAAAAAGATCTCTAAAACACAACCTATTTATGTTTCTGTCGCTTTAAATGGAAAGCAGCTGCTGCTTACTACAGTTCAGCTGAATAGGCATGTCCCTGAATGCAAGTAAGAGTTTAAATATGGTCTTCCTGACATATGTCACAGACATCTCAACATGAGTCATTTCAGTAAACCTTTGGGACATTCACTGTTATGGTTAGAGGTCCAGATGGGACCGGACTGGTCAGGCGATGGACTAAAATGCTGGGAGCAATGACGAGAACAGGTGTGAACGGAAGGAGATTTATTTACAATAATGAGTAACTAAGGAATAACAATGCTGAAGCTGGTGATGGTGCCTGCAGAGCCGAGACAGGGCCTGCTCGGAGCGGTGGAAAGCTGGGAGCTGCAGTGCAAACCAGGTTTGGGGGTTAAAGAGTGGGTTGAAATCCAGGACAGGACAGGACAGGAACCGGAGCCAGGTGGCCGCAGAGAGCCGAGGACGGAGGAATGCTCTTTGATAGAAGCTGTGGGAAGGTCAGAATTCACACTGAGGGCATCTCAGGATAATCTCTCAGAAGACAGAGTTTGAGGTCGAGGTAGCTCATGGAAGCATGGAAGCATTGGTAGCATCTGGCAGGTAGCAAGGTCAAGGTAGATTCTGGCAAGGAGCCGGGGTTTAAGTAGCCCGCTCATGATCAGGAGCTCATGAATCACAGGTGCAATTTCTGGTGCGCCTCGGCTCTGCAGCACGCCACCTGGAGGGAAAACAGACAAACAACACACAAGAGGAGAGACAGGCCAAGGGCAAAGGTTGACCACAACATTCACAATATTTAACACATCTTAATGATAATAATTAGCTATAAAATAGCTATAATTAGCTATAAAACATTTATATAAACAGATTGTGAAGATTACAACAACTACAAGTCATTACTTTTCCCTGTAAATACAGTGAATAATAACCAGAGGAGCGCTCGGCCTAGGAGTTATGATTTTTTTCTCTTCTCAGGGATTCGAATGCTGGATGGAATTGTTACTGATGCTATCGAAGCAAGCTCTATTGGCTTCAATCCTGACCATGTAGACATCTACAGTGCCAGCTGGGGACCTAATGATGATGGGAAGACGGTGGAAGGTCCCGGCCGACTGGCCCAGAAAGCTTTTGAATACGGGATCCAGAGGGTAACTCATAAAACAAATGATCTCTGCATTCAGTTCCTAATGGGAGCTGATACCTGCAGCGGTAATGGAGATCAGACAGGACGGAATCAGTAATGACAATGAAGACTGCTGTCAGGAATAAAGCTTTTAACGATCATGTGCAATTAGTTGGAGAAAACACCAAAAAAATTATGTGACAAAGCCATACATTTGTTCAATCCTATTTAATGTTTAAATTCCTTCGGCAATGTGTTTGCTAAAGTGTGAGGCAGTGTTTGATATTGTAGTATTTCTTCCTGCCTTCAGTTCTCTCCATGATGTCTTTCTCAGGGCCGTGGTGGGAAAGGCTCCATTTTTGTTTGGGCATCAGGTAACGGTGGGCGCCAGGGTGATAACTGTGACTGTGATGGCTACACAGACAGCATCTACACCATTTCTATCAGCAGTGCCTCCCAACAGGGCCTCTCACCGTGGTACGCAGAGAAGTGCTCCTCCACCTTGGCTACAGCGTACAGCAGTGGAGACTACACCGACCAGAGGATTGTAAGCATGCATTATGTTGTGTTACTTTATTGTATTTTAATTCCCCAGCAATTGTGTCTGTGGACATCAAGACAATAAAGGTTTATGGCAGACAGGTTCAGATTTGGGTTTGGATGTGTTCACCATATCTAGCACAGAATTTTTAAGAGGAAACTATACCATTCATTGCCAAGAGGAAATCAGATCTTAGACAATGCCCCAATCACCTTGACCTTCACCCAAGTAATTGACCTTTGACTGACATTGCATCGTTCTTGAAACATACCATTATGACCTACGGGATTCAAAAGTACTAGAGACTCGCTGTAAGTGGTTGACACATAACTACTAGAGCTGATTTTTGTTACCCGTATCAAAGGCAAATACATCATCTCTGAATTTTGTGCCTGACAACCTCCAAGTATTAATGATTATCTTGGTACATTTCCACTCTGGGGAAACAATAACTAGAGTGTCACACTCATAGAGCGCAAACCCCCTCCAAGACTAGTTTCCAATTCCACAAATTTTAACCTTGGAAAAAAGTCTTGTTAGAAGTGACTATTTATAAGTTAAAAATATAATACAAAATCTAGATCAAAAGGGCTTTTCAGTGTTAAAATAAAATATCCGCTAAATCCACAATACGGATCAAATTTACTCTGTTCATTGAGAGTCCCAGTTTGCACCTCATTGTCACAAATGAGAGTGATTGAGGCACTTTTGATTGAGATATAATGTAAAATGCACACCAAATGGGCTTTTCATATTAAATGTCCACAAAAATCCACAATACGGAATCAGATCTGGATCAAACTTTTTCAGGCGATAGTGAGTGCCAGTCTGCACCTCACTTACAAATACGAGAGTGATTGGAGCACGTTTGATTAAGATATAATGTAAATATACATTAAATGGTGTTTTCAATGTTAAATTTAAATGGCCACAAAATCTGTTTTCTGGATCAGATCCAGATCAAACTTTGACAGTTGATAAAGTATACCACTCTCAAATATAACAGAAATTAAATATTTTTTGTCAGTTATGAGTTTTTGAAAATTTGTTCAATGTTAAAGATAGGGATTTTCCAAAATTTTTCCTGACTTTGACCTTTGACCTTGAAAATTGAATCAGTTGTTGCCTATCAGAATATGAATCCTGTGTAAAAAAAAATCATAATGATATATGAAAAATTTTGGTTACAGGCTGTTCACAAACAAACAAACAGACAAACAAACAAACGGCAAAAACATAACCTCAACTTTGTTGGCTGAGGAAAGAAAATTATGGTACATAAATTAAGTTATATACGTTTTGATGGAGAGATGTTATTTTACAGTATTCATTGTCATTTAAGGTTGTCTAAACCTGTCAAACTTAACTTCATGTTTGTCTTTGCCTGCTTGCTATCAGACGAGTGCTGATCTACACAACGAGTGCACTCAAACTCACACTGGAACGTCAGCCTCTGCCCCGCTGGCTGCTGGAATATTTGCCCTGGCACTGGAACAGAAGTATGCAGCGCCACAATAAAACACCTGCCACAATTTTTATTCACTGTACTTTACAGCTAATTTAATGGCATCTGTCTTCCGCAGTCCAGACCTGACCTGGAGAGATCTGCAGCACATTGTGGTCTGGACATCTGAGTATGATCCTTTGGCCAATAATCCGGGCTGGAAGAGGAATGGTGCAGGCCTAATGGTCAACAGTCGCTTTGGGTTTGGCCTTCTGAATGCCAAAGCCTTGGTGGACCTAGCTGACCCTGTCACCTGGAAGCATGTGCCAGAAAAGAAGCAATGTATTGTCAGGGATGACTCCTTCCAGCCCAGGTGATTTATGTGAAACTCATACGCTGCTCTTCTAAATCGTATTAGAATGTGGCTGCTGGTGTTTATGGTTCAGCTTGTTGTCAGGCTTTATCTCTGGAGCACAGTGCAATAACGAGGGCATAAACAGCAAAATGGAAGGACTTAAAATTAGGCTGTGATGCTCATTTATTGCAGAGAGCTGGGGGGGGGGGGGGGGGGGGGATTGTGTGTGTGAACCTGGGCATACTCCATGTCGTACTGACATGGAGTATGCCCAGGAGGAGGATAATTCTTGTATTGTCCGCTCTTTATTACATGAATTAAATATTAAAAAGTGCGGTTGTGTTTTGTGTGTGTGTTTTGTTTTTACAGTGAGAACAGAATCATGGGAAGTAACATGATTGTCTTACATGTAAATGGTGTATTCATTGTTCTTATGATATTCTGTGCACTCACATTATTTTATGCTTTCACGTTTCTGTCGATTTATGCACAGCATAAATATGTCCAGCATGTAATCGCTGCTGCCTGAGCGCGATGTACGTCCTCACACTGTGTTCATGCACATGCACACAAGCATGCATGAAACCGTCGCCGCAGGATTGTTCATGACTGTCAGGCCTTGTGTTAGCAAGGCCAAACAGCAGGCCAAATTTTTTGCGATTTTTTTGTGGTTTGAAGTTGCTTCCGAACAAAGTTAACATGAGGTTTCTTTATAGCACAATAAAGTTTTAAGTGGCATTTGTGAATGTATCACTCTATTGTAGTGCTTGACTGTTTTCCAAAGTAATTTCTTGACCATGTGGTTATATCAGCTATTGATGAATGACAGTCCTTGATGCAGTGCTGTATCTGAGATCAGGGGCATTCAGCTTAGGCTTTGAAGAACATTCTCTTCAAATAGTTCACTAATTTTCTCACATATTTCTTGACAAATTAGGGACATCCTCTGGCCATCTTTGCTCCTCCAATACTCTACCTTTCATGGATCCCGCTTTTCCACCAAATTGTGATTGCAATCACCAGTTGGCATTGCCTGCTTGAAACAACAACATTATAGATTTTTTGTTTATGTTTATCTCATTACTTGCCCTAGAATCCCCTCCTCTCAGGTTTTTTTTTTTTTTTTTTTTTGGTGGGGGGGGGGGGGGGGTGTTGCAGGCCTGAAATTCAGGAAATGGGTATATATTAAGACATTAAATGCTCTTTATTGCATAAAACATGAAATATCTTGGATTCAGAATGTCTACAATGAAGCAGAAGTCAAAGCAAGTGTAACAATCACTGAGGTGCTTTATTTACATTTTGCATATCATCCCAACTTTTCCTGATTTGGGGTTGTACTTATGGTCTCTGAAAATGGGAAAACCCACCCTTTAGAATAACTTTTAGGATTAATGAGCCAAAAACAACAACAAAAAACAAAACCAAAAAACAAATAAGGATGCTACATTTTGTCACTGAAACAACCTTTAAATTAGCCTTTTGTCCATCACTCTGTAGTAGATATAACATACTAATACTAAAGTGACCATTTATAATTTACTTTAGCTTATGAGACCCAGTAGCACAGGCACCCAGCCTCCATTGTCTTGCTGCATCTCTCTTTAATCCTGAGGATTTATCTCTACATTCTGTCAGTACTCAGCTTTATGCCAGCTTCAACACAGAAATCCTTTTCATTCATATGTGGGAGAGATAAGGATGAACTGTTTTCCAAAGGAATGACAAAAGGCATCTAAATCCACCTGTGCATTTCATGTATGTGGAATTTTGCTCTAAATTCTCTCACATTTTGTGGTTTAGAATATCAAGACCCCCCCCCCCCCCCCCCAAAAAAAACACTTGGATGGTTTACTTGATGTTTTCATTGCAAAGTATTCCAAATTCTGTTTGTTCCAGCTTTTCAGAATGAAACTGAAAGTGACACCGACCACACAAAAAACACACCTCTCTGTTTATATTGTGGTGTTGATGTCCAGACTTATATCACGGGAAACTGTGGATGTGACGGACTACTGTCGTCATGGAGAACTGTTTGTGTGGCTCATTCCCTCTTATTTTAACACACCCGCAGGGAGCTGAAAGCAGCAGGGGAAATCACTATAGAGATTCCCACCAAAGCCTGTGTGGGCCAGGAGAACGCAGTCCACACACTTGAACATGTGCAGGTGGAGGCAAGCATCGAATACACCAGGAGAGGAGACCTACACATCACCCTCACTTCACCCGCTGGTCAGAGGCTTGGACACACACACACACCACACACACACACACACACACACACACACACACACACACACACACACACACACACACACAACACACACACACACCACACACACACACACACACACACACACACACACACGTTTGAATACAGTAACAAAGCTGTGAACTGAGCTGTCACATATCCGTTTCACTCAGGTACCAACACTGTGCTGTTAGCTGAGCGAGCGAGGGACACATCCTCTAACGGCTTCAGAAACTGGGACTTCATGTCTGTCCACACGTGGGGAGAAGACCCTGCTGGAACATGGACTCTAAAGATCACAGACACTGTGAGTTACTTGCATATTTGCTGGGCAAACACCTGTCACATTCTTATATTTGCATGAAGAAAACACTTAAAAGTGTAGCCCCCTTACATTTGTTTAAAACATTTAAGTCATAAGAAGGATTGTCTTGTGCACCACTTTAATTTTCTTCTTAAGTATAAAAATAAAGGATTTACAATCATATTGCCAACTGGCACGTTGCTCGTGGGGATCCATGGGTTCTGGATTGGGTCGTGTTTATAAAATAGGTAACTGACATTTTTCAAGGGTGGTAATAAATTATGCAAAGTTTCTACAATGATTTTAACTGAAAATGCAGGAAATTAAAATGAGAAAGTTTTGTGAATAATTGTATTTATTATTTGGCACATTTAGTTGATGTCATGTTTTACAACTGGCAAGATCCAGATATTTCCTTTGTTCAGAGCTTGTTTGGTTACCAGGGACTGATTAATGGTGATATCAATGACAACTGTTCACTGTTGTTACCTAATATCCCTAATTTCTCCAAAAATATTAGTCCTATCAACTTTCTGTTTTTGTGGAGTTTATCCTTGTCCACAAGTACATAAACATAATACAAATGCCAGCTCTCCAGTTTCTCCATGATCAAAGTTACACACACATACACAGAGACCCACTTGGCTTTTAATATAGATATGACCAAAATTCAACTTTTCTATAAAATGATTATGACTTTGACCAGAGGGATTAAAAGATAGTGACAAGACACCATGACACGCATCATAAAAAATGACTGGGGGGGGAAGCTTTCCCAACCCTCAAATGGCAAATTTGGTCAGCATCACTATCATGTTGTGAAAAAACATGGTAGACATTCAAATGTGGCAAAAAGTGCCAAAAAAGAAAAGAAAAAGGACATAAAACAGAAACAGAATGACATTGATGGAGACAGGTAAAGAATAGACCACCAAATATGGCATCAGGAAGAAAATAAAAAAACGTAACATTTTTCACACAAAGGTTTTTTTGGATAACTGGACAACTAAAACAGCACTCCAACAGGTCGACTGTGTCAGTTATTAATAGTAACAGTAGTTACAGTTATAATGTTCATACTTGTTTTGCCCCCCCCCCCAAAAAAAATAAAGCCTTTGTCAGCAACGAAATTAGTTGTAATTTGGCAATATACCACAGATATAGGGATGCTTTGCAATAACTAGCTTTCACAAAGTAAATTTAGTGGAAAACTGAAGAGGAATACACCTTTAATTGGAAAATGGGAGACCATTTTTTTAACATGTATGAACATATGTTGATGCAGAAAAATGCGTTGGCTTATTCTTTCCGATTATAATCCCAGAGGATTTTTTCCTCACAGTCTGGACGCATGGAAAACGAGGGTCGGATTTTAAACTGGAAGTTGATTCTTCATGGAACATCAGAGAAGCCAGACCACATGAAGAAACCAAGAGTGTACATTCCTTACAACGCTGTGCAGAATGACCGCCGTGGTGTGGAACATATGGATGATATGATGGAGGTAAGTCCATCACAGCCCCCAGCCCTTATCTCAGACTGGTGTCAATCCCTAACCATCAATATTTTCTGCATTAATCAAATACTGGGAGCAATGAAAAACATTAGTGAAAATGAGAAACTGGTAGCTCAATAGATAAGGAGCTGGGCTTACCAATATGTAGATCTGGGTGTGATTCCCAGCTATGCTACCTGTCTGTGTTGTTGGACAAAAATTCATCTGCACTGTCGCAGTACCCAGCAGTAAATGGGTACCGGCCTCTGCTGTGGAAGTAACCTGAGTTGTACTGGCTTCCCCTTTATCCTAGTTTATGCACTGTTACCTGCCCATTTCAAGTTCCAGACATGTCAAGGGCTCAGAAAAATATAGTGAAGTCAAGTTGGGGGTGGCATACTTAGCCCATGGACTATCTCTATTGAATCTGCAATTGTGCCTTGAATATTGGTTCTGTCAACTTTTCAGATTTTAAATAATGTCAAGTCTTACTGTCCCTAGATTTTTTAAAATAAATAAATACATTAATTCATTAATTTATTTTTATAAAACAGGTTGTTCAGTTGCTTCTGATAACTTGAATCTTTTGGAGATGGCTCTTCCATAAAGTCACAGGTGGCCCAATTAATCTGTAATTATTCCAGTTAGTCATTCAAAATTTTAAGAACATAATTATACCAACTATACCAATTATACCAATCCTCTGTAGTCTTCGTTACTGTTCAAAGAGACAGTCAATAGGAAATTTGGAAATCTCAATCTCTATCTATCTCTTGCTTTTAAATACCTTTTTATGGAAATGAAGTAAAAATGCTCTAATTAGTTAATTAGCATTGAACTGCAAAAAAAAAGTTTGAAAGTTTTTAGGCAAGGTTTATGTAACGCCCAGAGCATCAATTGTAGACTAGACGCACACACCAAGTAAAAAGACGTCCAACAGGCCAACGGAAAAGTCTTTCAATACAAGAATGAAGATTTGGCATCAGGAAAATGTTTGTTTTCGGTCTGTAAAATGACACCAGTGCAGTGGTTATAAAGCCTGATGGAGCTCAACTCTTCATTATCAAACTGTAATGGGCCTATTATGTCCCTCGTACACTGAGAATAATGCTTTATTTTAAACATGGCTCTGTTACAGACGGACCTTAATTTCTGACATCTCACATTTTATTATAAACAAAAATAAATCAATGTTTTCTGTTCTGCTTTTGTTTTTATATAATGGCTGAGTGGATCCTTGTCATTTGATTGGTGCTTTGTATGTCACGTGACATGGATTATTCGTCCCATTTGTGTTGTATTGCATTTAGAGTGCAATTTGGTTCCATTTAGCATGCAAATTTGGTTCCATATGTATACAGACCCACTAGTGCGGGCAGCATTTAGCTAAACACGCGGAGTTTGTTCTGCTGACGGACGACAATTTGGAGGAGCTAACTGACAGTGCTAATTCTCCAAACACACACACACACACACACACACACACACACACACACACACACACACACACACACACACACACACACACACACACACACACACACACACACACACACAAAAACAATTCCACTGCGCTGGAAGCCGTCTGGAGGCATGAAGAGCTGTTAGGAGGAAGTTAGAATGAAAAGCTGAAGTAATTTCTGACGTGATTTTTTCGCTTATTTTTGGACTCCTATTTAAAGTTCATGTTGGATTGTTGATGTCAGAGCAGCAGTGATCCACCAAAGCTGGACAAATTTCTGATGTGATTTCTCGCTGAAGTGAGGCGATACACAAAGTTTTTTTTTTGGAAGTACACAAAGTCAGTGCAGTGACACACCAAAATGTATGTCCCTTTTCTGTTGTTTATAAATTAATAATATAATATCAAATGACAAGGATCTATTTTAGCCAGTATATAAAACAAATATTGAATGTTTTTTACATTATTTCAAGGGTACAAATATTTCATTTGATGAAAGCTGGAACATACCATTCAATGAGGCAAAGCCTTGTGAAATATTTGTACCATTGAACTCAAACATTCATTATTGGTATAACATTACATTCTGTTGGCTGTTGACACAAATGCCTCCTTTCTTCCACTGGCTTACAAAGATCTTGTACATTTTCATATTGTTATACCACAGAGTCATAAATTCGTCATTCGTCATTCAATGTAACTTAACACAGACTGAATGCATGACAAAGCAGAATCAAAGGGACTTATTCACTGAATGGAAACAATATTTCTGTTCATTGAATGTAGATGTGAAACAAGCAAACTAAGTGATGAATAATTTTGCGTCATTACAGTAACCCGGGTCTCATCTCTGTGTCATGATACAGGAGCCCACAGACGCACGGCCTCCTCCAAAGGCAGTGACTGCACAAACCCCTTCTGCAAACCCAGACAAAGGACCTAAAAAGTTCCACATAAATTCCCACTTTCCCTCTGAGGCTCTACTGCGTCTCCTGCAAACAGCCTTCAACAGGCAGTCTCCAGCTTTGCAGCTCCCGTCCTCTGCTCGGGCCTCCACTATTTGGAGGAAGGAGCAACCAGACAGGAGTATTCCTCCTCCTCCGTCTACAAAACTCCCACCTCAGAAGCTGTACCAGGCTCTGGACATGATCAACAAGTACAGGAATGGAGTGGACAGTGTGTATAGCGACTACAGTGACGGCTTCTACAACGCCAAGCCATACAGGCACAGAGATGATCGACTGCTACAGGCGCTGCTGGAAATGATAGGTGATGACAGCCAGTGAAGAGTGGAGGAGGGAGATACATGGAGTGAAGCGTGCGTGGGTTGGGGAGCAGAGGAACAAGGAGAAGGGAGGGGCAATAGCTGAGGAAGGGATATAGCCAGGCAAGCACTTAACTGGTACTCATGGTGCTTACATGAGATAAAAATAAATAATGCACAGCAGAAAACACAAGAGAAGCACTTCATATTAGGAAAGCAATGACAGATTGTAGGAAAAGTGTTTCCCTCTGCTGTGCATCAATGATGTTTAGCGCACACAAGCACAATGAGTACCAGTTATGTGCACCAGAGGATCAGAGAAGGAATGCAGGAAACTCTTCTACTCTGTTCTGTTTTTATTTTCCCCCAAAATGCTGCATTTCTGATCATCATACCTACACACAGCGATCATTGTTCATTTGTGAGTTCTTTCTGTCAACTAAACACACATTCAACAGAAAATTTATTAACACTTTGTTGCTCAAAACGTGGACTGCTGGATCCAGAAAGGGTCCCGTGCTGCAAACTAGTGATTATGAACAAATTTTGACCATGTCAGACGCAGGGGTGGGTCCGATCTTTCTTCTCTCCACTGCTTGCTCAGGCACACCACCTTTAGAAGATACAGTTTCTAATCGTATTACTGTAACATTTAAATATTATTCAAATACAATGATTGAAATGTGGTTCAAAAATCTTGAGTTTCTAATGTAAAAATGTGGGCCCTCATTTATGATCTGTTGGTACGCATAGATTTGTGCTTAACCCATCCACGCGAACATTTCTCCACAAAGTATAGAATTAACCACCTTTTA
The DNA here is from genome assembly GCF_902500255.1 of Thalassophryne amazonica. Classification (NCBI taxonomy): domain Eukaryota; kingdom Metazoa; phylum Chordata; class Actinopteri; order Batrachoidiformes; family Batrachoididae; genus Thalassophryne; species Thalassophryne amazonica. The sequence goes on along the minus strand of NC_047105.1, from coordinate 94,513,444 downwards.
TGTTTAATTAGAAATGTGTATAAATATACACCCAACTCTGTCCATGGGTACACATCTCGTAGTAGAAGAGGGAAACTGAACTAAAAAGCATTGCTGCTGTCACAGCATGAACCTCATCCACATATGTTCTTTATTTACTCAAATTAATAAGTAGACAATTAGTAATCATGTCAAGTTAGAAACAGATCTGTGGCCTCATTTTGTCCAAACCTACAAAAGATACCTGTGCAAACAGTACTATAAGGCATAAATCAAACCGTTTTCTTCCTGCAATTTTATACAGCCCAGTCTTTTTTTTTTTTTTTTTTGGTTTCTTTAGTGCTTCTGTCACAAAATGATTAAAATGTTTATGACAGGGTTTTTTTTTAACTTACTATTACTACCCCTGCCCCCAACCATAACCTAACCCTACTCCTTCCCTTAACCCTAACCATAACCATCCCGACCCCCGCTTTTAATTTTGTGCAGCCGTCACGGAATGTATTAGAATAAATTCATGCTCCTATGATGAACATTTTGCACTTTTCGTGACAATATCACAAATCAATAGATTGATGTACAACCCCTGGCAAAAATTATGGAATCACCGGCCTCGGAGGATGTTCATTCAGTTGTTTAATTTTGTAGAAAAAAAGCAGATCACAGACATGACACAAAACTAGTCATTTCAAATGGCAACTTTCTGGCTTTAAGAAACACTATAAGAAATCAGGAAAAAAAAATTGTGGAAGTCAGTAACGGTTACTTTTTTAAAACCAAGCAGAGGGAAAAAAATATGGAATCACTCAATTCTGAGGAAAAAATTATGGAATCATGAAAAACAAAAGAACGCTCCAACACACCACTAGTATTTTGTTGCACCACCTCTGGCTTTTATAACAGCTTGCAGTCTCTGAGGCATGGACTTAATGAGTGACAAACAGTACTCTTCATCAATCTGGCTCCAACTTTCTCTGATTGCTGTTGCCAGATCAGCTTTGTAGGTTGGAGCCTTGTCATGCCCCATTTTCTTCAACTTCCACCAAAGATTTTCAATTGGATTAAGATCCGGACTATTTGCAGGCCATGACATTGACCCTATGTGTCTTTTTGCAAGGAATGTTTTCATCATCCCCAAACATCCTTTCAATTGATGGGATAAGAAAAGTGTCCAAAATATCAACGTAAACTTGTGCATTTATTGATGATGTAATGACAGCCATCTCCCCAGTGCCTTTACCTGACATGCAGCCCCATATCATCAATGACTGTGGAAATTTACATGTTCTCTTCAGGCAGTCATCTTTATAAATCTCATTGGAACGGCACCAAACAAAAGTTCCAGCATCATCACCCTGCCCAATGCAGATTCGAGATTCATCACTGAATATGACTTTCATCCAGTCATCCACAGTCCACGATTGCTTTTCCTTAGCCCATTGTAACCTTGTTTTTTTCTGTTTAGGTGTTAATGATGGCTTTCGTTTAGCTTTTCTGTATGTAAATCCCATTTCCTTTAGGCAGTTTCTTACAGTTTGGTCACAGACGTTGACTCTAGTTTCCTCCCATTCGTTCCTCATTTGTTTTGTTGTGCATTTTCGATTTTTGAGACATATTGCTTTAAGTTTTCTGTCTTGACGCTTTGATGTCTTCCTTGGTCTGCCAGTATGTTTGCCTTTAACAACCTTCCCATGTTGTTTGTATTTGGTCCAGAGTTTAGACACAGCTGACTGTGAACAACTGACATCTTTTGCAACATTGCGTGATGATTTACCCTCTTTTAAGAGTTTGATAATCCTCTCCTTTGTTTCAATTGACATCTCTCGTGTTGGAGCCATGATTCATGTCAGTCCACTTGGTGCAACAGCTCTCCAAGGTGTGATCACTCCTTTTTAGATGCAGACTAACGAGCAGATCTGATTTGATGCAGGTGTTAGTTTTGGGGATGAAAATTTACAGGGTGAGTCCATAATTTATTCCTCAGAATTGAGTGAGTCCATATTTTTTTCCCTCTGCTTGGTCTAAAAAAGTAACCGTTACTGACTGCCACAATTTTTTTTCTTGATTTCTTGTAGTGTTTCTTAAAGCCAGAAAGTTGCCATTTGAAATGACTTTAGTTTTGTGTCATGTCTGTGATCTGCTTTTCTACAAAATTAAACAAATAAATGAACATCCACCGAGGCCGGTGATTCCATAATTTTTGCCAGGGGTTGTATATTTCATGCTGCTGAATCACGACATACCATGAGTGAAATGGTCATTATAAATGGTTCAAATCTACCATTGGATGACTTGCGTGCGACTTGCTGCATTTATTTATTTTTTATATTGTTCATCTCACTGCTGTAACCACATACAAGCATCTTGATCTCCATTTCACAAAAGCTTCTTTTCTTTGCACTCTTGTTCCATTATTCCCACGAGGAACACAAGCAACAAACATTTCTTTTTTATATGTGAATGCAAATAACCATGAACGTGTACGAGCCTGTGTTTTAGAAGAACTGTGATTTGTCAACAGCTGATACTGATGTGCGTACCACCGGCATGCTCCCGTTTGTTATATATGGATTTTTTTTTTTTCACTTACACAGTAAATTTGGTTTGTACAACAGCATTTAGAACATTTTCTACACACAGGCTGATAAATGAGGGCCCTGGTTGCTATTTATATTGTCCTATTTTTTCACTTATCATATGTCATATGCTAATTTATTTCAAACATTGATGGGACTCCTACTTATTTTAATCCCTTTAGAAGACAAACTGATGTCTGCAAATCTGACACAAAGTCATTCAAAAATAAAAGACAGCAAGGAATCTAAATTAGAGTGAAACAAAGGTAAACTGACCACCTCTTTGAAAGGACTGAGTGGCAACAAATTATTCATTCTCAGGGTGTTGACAAAGCTAAAAGAAAGTGAAAGAACTGTATTCCATTTTCTCCAAAGTATTTAAGCATATAGAGAGAATCCTGTAAAAATATGCAGAAGAGTCACTATAGTCACATAAAGAAAAAATTGCAGTCTTCTCAAAAAGCACCAACGTTGGCACATATGTAGAATGATATATTCTCCACAAGTCTGAATATTAAACCTGCACAGATTTTGCCTGGGAGAGTCATTCGACTAAGCTGACCTTTTCATACATAGAAAATGTTCAAGAATAATAACTGAAAAGAGAAACAGAATTAGTTACCTGAATAAGCTCAAATAATGCAGAGCAGGGAGCTCAGTGGGATAAGGATTTGTGCTACCAAATAGAGTTGTATCTAATGATTATTTTCATAATTAATTGATCAGTCAGTTAGTTTCTCATGTAGATGATTAGCTGTTAGGTCCAAAAACTGTCATGGTTGATCATTGTTATCCAGTGCCCAAGACTTCAAATGGCTTCAAATGTCTTGTTTTTGTCCACAGCCAAAACAAATTCAGTTTACTGCAAGATAAGAGTAAAGGAGCAAGTAAAATAAACCAGAAAATATACACATTTCAGAAACTGAAATCAAAGAATTTGGATTTTTTAAATGACTCAAAATGATTAGTCAGTTATTAAAGTAATTGTTTATAAATTTAATAGTTGATTAATCGTTACAGCTCTGCTAACAGTATGTAGATGGATTCAATTCCCAGTCACTACCTGTCCATGTACCAATCCCCCAGTTGTAAATGGGTCTTGCCTTTGGCTAACTAACCTGTGTTGGACACCTGTCCCTTCCAAGGGGAGTTGTAGACACTCATTTGTTCTGTAGACTTAATGCTGCTGAAAATGGTAATAAGCACTGCGGCACCAATGGTCCTCAGGGCCTCTATAGGCCATACGTAGTCTTCCTGAATAAAGCCTCGTGTCCACATGTTGCTGTTAGTTTCCAGGTGGGCTCCAGATAGAAACTGGGAAGCAAACGGCATCCAAAACTTCAGCAGGTGATTTCACCGATTATCATCACTTTGGCCAGATGTGATGAGTTCATCAGTGAAATCATCTGCTGAGTCAGTGATGGCCAGGAAAACCTGCACCCTCTCTGCCCTTTCTGGAATACTTTGGTCATCACTGTTGTAGATGGTGGGCAGCACGCTCCAGGATTACCATGTATGCTAGCAGATGGATTGCAGTAGGATTCGTGATTATTCCATGAGTTTGCAAATTTTTTTATCAGGAAGCCAACCACAACCCAACGGCACGCATGTGGACAGGGGGTTTTAGTAACATGAGAATAAGTAAAATAAGACAGTTTCCCAAGATTATTTTCTCACTAAAGTATTATTTTACACTTCAGTTTGCAAACCATTTCAGGCTATAATCAGACAGTTGAATTGGTACAACATTCTATATACTGCCAATGAAAAAAGCGGTTAAATGGCAATGTTTTAGTAAAATGATGAAATGAATATCATTTACTGCTCTGTTCCCAATATATACCATTTCAACAAGTAAGCTTGATACACTGAAAAAAATTTGGAGTGATATTTACTTAAAAAAAACCTCGGCAAGTTTTTCCACTCAGAAATTCCAAGTAAATTTTACAAGGAGAATTCTTAAGTAAATTTTACTTGCATACATAAGTTTATCTAAAAGAATAACTCAAGTACATTTACTAGCAATTATCAATTGAATATTTTCATTGAATTTTACTGTCTTTATTCCTAAAAAGTAAAACTTTTCAGCTATTCCCCTTGTTTTCACTCAAGGTTGCCACAGCAGATCCAATTTGGATCTGCATGTTGATCCGGCACAAATTCTACACTGGATGCCTTTCCTCACGCACCACCACATTACATGAAATGTAGCAGGGGTGGGGTTTGAACCGGGAACCATCTGCACTGAAACCAAGTGCACTAACCGCTTGTCCTCCACCTCTGCACTGAGTTTTAAGCCCCTTTGGCTGCCCTTGTTTTCACTCAGAGTCGCCACAGCAGATCTTGGATCATTAGTTCATGAATGTGTTCATTATAAAACCACTATCGATGCATCTTGATGCATCTTTTTTCTAAACAGAATTTCTTTTGTCTCACTGTCTGACAAATTTAAGTTTTTTTTTTTTAAATAATCCATAGCAGGCAGAGGTGTGGCCAAGTGGTTAGTGCACTTGGTTTCAGTGCAAAAGGTTCCCGGTTCAAACCCAACCCCTGCCGCATTTCTCTATGTAATGTGGAGATCCATCAGGAAGGGCATCCAGTGTAGAATTTGTGCCAAATCAACATGCAGATCCAAACTAGGGGGAACAGCTGAAAATAAGGGGAACAGCTGAAAAGTTTTACTTTTTATGAATAAAGACAGAGTAAAATTCAATGAAAATATTCAGTTGATAATTGCTAGTAAATTTTACTTGTTATTCTTTTAGATAAACTAATATATGCAAGTAAAATTTACTTAAGAATTCCCCTTGTAAAATTTACTTGGAATTTCTGAGTGGAAAAACTTGCACTTGTACAAAATTGTACAAAATTTAATTTTTTTAGTGTACCATGATCAATACATTACTGGTAGACCATTTGTAGGTCTCCTGTAAATCTGAGTAATTTTTCAAAATGGCTACTAAAATGGCAACAATAAAAATAGCTACACTGAACAATCAGTTATCAATCCTAGCCCAATGATTTGAAGTAAGTCACTCGTGTCAGCAAGACAAATATCTAGATAATGATGCATCCCTTTTAACACTAATACTGAATGGTGGCCATTTACAAAAATGCCTGCCATGGCTGTCATGGCTAAATTAGAGAAGGCTCATTATCCATATTTGCTTAGAATAGTATATTGATCTACATCTGTGCCAAATTTCGTGCTTTTTAGACTAAAATGATCTGCATGTTGATCTGGCACAGGTATTAGGTATGATCTGCTGTGGCAGACAAAAAGTGAGATGCTGAAAGAAAAAGACAGCACTGAATATTTGGTCTGACATTTTAACTATATGCTGCTGTGGTTCAACATATACATTTAAAAAAGAAATGGTCCTTTAGTCTGATAATAATGGGTAAGATAAATAGCACTGGGATATTTTTCAGCTTGTGGAGCAAATATAATCTACAAATACAACGAAGTGGAAAAAAACTGAAAAAAAAAAACCTATACTTGTGCAATTTGTTTAGTTTTGTATAAGTACAATGCTGCATTAAATGAAATATTTTTCTAAGGATCCTTATACTTTATGGAAGTGATATTTACAATATCAATCCCTTGGACACTTTCTTTATTCATGTTCATAATTCACTCAATAATTAGAAATTCAGTGTAGCTGCCATCTCACTCAATGAACACTGCCAATTTCTTTGCTGTTAAAAAGCTTCTATGTGTTTCATTGATTGTGCAAAACGAAATGTCACATTTTCATGAACTATTTGGCATTATTATCAGAAGCTGAACACCACTCTGTAGGATAGAGGCTCTGCACCACTACGTTTAAGCACATTCATCTGGAATGCCTTAATATATGCTGTAATAAATTTGCATACTCACCTCCACGTGGTAGACCCATTTACAGATGCTGGTGTAAGTGACAGAGTTATAAAGCCTCTATGCAGAGTCTCTATCCTCCAGCTTTGAACTGCCTGCCCCACTTTCTCTGCCAAAAAGGTGACAAGGAAAAAGATGCGCTTTACATGTACGCTGTAATTTATCCATTCTTTAGTGGAGCTAGTGTTGTTTTCTTTATGTTTTTGACTGAAGCTTCAGTCCAAAGTTGTTTACACAAAGTGATACTATGTTGCAATTTCTGTCAGGATGTATGATAAAAAAAATAAATTAATATTTATCTTAATAAACTGCAAAGTGACCTATTGAGTCTGCTTGAGTTTGTGGCAAAACACAAAAATGCGGTGAAGGTTTTTATGATTTGGTCTGCTGTTACATGAATTTCACATGTTCTTTAATATTATCAATCAGATTGAATGCGAGTGGGATGAAGGAATTAATATCTGACTGGCTGTGGTGATGATATTAAGTCGCTATCTGACGTTACAAATTCTGCTTAACTGAAGTAGCAACTGTTCTGAAACCAATCAGTCATCATTTTCACTCAAGTGTAACACAATATATAATAATACAAATTCACTCACACATGCACATGTGTGAGGCAGCATGGCGGATTAGTGGTTAGCGCTGTTGCCTCACAGCAAGAAGGTCATGGGATCGATTCCCACCTGGACCATTCTGTGTGGAGTTTGCATGTTCTCCCTGTGTTCAAGTAGGTTCCCTCTGGGTGCTCTGGTTGCGGAGGTGATGGTCTAGTGGTTAAGTGTTGGGCTTGAGACCAGAGGATCCTCAGTTCAAACCTAACATGACCAGAAAATAAATGGTAAATGGACTGAATTTATATAGCGCTTTTCTAACTGCATCAGACGTTCAAAGCATTTTACAATAATGCCTCACATTCACCCCGATGTGAGGGTGCTGCCATACAAGGCGCTCACTACACACCGGGAGCAATAGGTGATTAAGGACCATGCCCAAGGGCCCTTAGTGATTTTCTGGTCAGGCTGGGATTTGAACCGAGGATCCTCTGGTCTCAAGCCCAATGCTTTAACTAAGGCTACTGAATCCCCAAGTTGCTCCCGGTGTGTAGTGTGCACCCTGCATGACATGGGTGTGTGAGTGTGTATGTGTGAATGGGTGAATGTGAGTCATACTTGTAAAGCGCTTTGAAGTGTCTGCAGATGGGAAAGCTCTATATAAACGCAGTCCATTTACCATTTATTTATGGCTCTTAAAACCTATTTATTTCCTCCTGTCTAGAATTAGGTTTATAGTTTTATATTTGCACTTGATGTAAAGTACTTTTAAGTGTGTTCGACTTGAAAGTGCTATATAATTTATTATTATTACTACTACTACTACAACCTACTGCTGCCTGCAGGTGTAACGACAACAAATGACCAAATGCTCTGATAAACAGTAAGACAATCAGTGAAATGTCACTTCATGGTCACTGCACAAATTCTCTAATTGTAATCATTCCAAGCACATGATCTTTTCTCTAACATCTTGCTCCACTTCCACTGCATTTCCTACTTAGTGCCGCCACCTGGTGGACAGAAATTGCACTTTATATTCATGTGACCAGGAGTCTGGTTTAAAATCTTGTTTTTACTTGCTATTTATATCTGTGGACTACTGTGTCACTATACTCCAGCTAAAGTCTTCTGGGGCTTTGAGTAACAATACACGGTCTATTACATGTTCAACACTTTTGGAAGAACAATAATCCACAATAATGCAATGTCCCTTTTTTTTATCTCTATAAGAAAAAGGGAAGAACAAACATTATCTTGAAATTCTTTTCTTTCCTTGTCTATTTTATCCTTCCCTACTCAACTCCGCCCATCTGCCCAAATTCCCCAGACATCTGGTTGCCTTGGTTTTCCTCCAAAACGGAATACTCTGAAAGCCTGCGAGGGAAACAGGGGTGGGGGGAGAGAAAGAAACTATGCAAAGAGGGGGGGTGGAAAACATTTTGAAAGGGAGGAAGAGGTAAGAAAATGATCTTTGATTCAACGACACATTTTCCCGGGAAGAGACAAGAGTGGAAGCTACAGAGGAAGACGGTGAGATCAGCACAGTGATTTTTGGGCCTCAGACACAGTTTGTGTGTTGATTCACCAGCGGGGCACAGAATGGCACCATTCCCGTTCTGCAAAACGCCCACAGGTCAGTACACACCATGTAGCTGCTCCATCTCGTCTCTCTTTTCCCCTCACTTGATTTGTGTCTGTGTGCTCGTTTATGTTCAGTTGAACCTCTGCTGCGGTTAAGACGCATGATTTGGACTTCCAAAACACTTTTCTCGCTGTCTTCAAGAAATCCAGGCCTGAAACTATGGCCAAGAACACAATTTTAGTGCATAAATAACTCAAGATCACTTGCACACGTCTCCCCTAAATCTCTACAGTGGTGGAAGAGTGTGCACACCAAAGATGACAGATGAGTGGAGAGTGTGCTGATAAAACAGTAGCTTAAATGCGTCACTGAGGCTTGGTTTCCTTATCCGGGGTGCCATCATGTTGCTCTTGTTGCTAAACCACCCATCAGCCCCTCTTCCACTCTAATCTTAAGGCCCCTTCACACATAGTGCGAAGTTTGGTCAAAAACGGTGAAACAGCGCAAAGCAGTTCGAATTTGCACACCACGAAACATTGCGCCAACGGGCAGGTGTGCACGAGAGTTCATGCACACATTGGTGTCTTTTGAGCAGCAAAACAGTGCGTGGTGCACCACATCACGCATCATGTGGAAAAAATACAAAATAAAAACCAGCCGGTACCTGTGGAACCACATCTTGCCGCTTATGTGGAATAAAAAAAACAAAAAAAACAAAAAACATTGCACCCACAGGACGCAAACCCACGCCTTACAAAAGCTCTGATTGCCAGTCAGAAACTTTACCACTGAGCTACGGAGCTGTCCTTTGAAGGCTGCGGGAATAGGCCTCATATCAGGAAGGACGTGCGAGTATTACAAAAAAAAATTAAATCACACACCATGTAAAAACACTGCATTTATCAAGCGAGCAATACAAATATGATCCGTCTGTTCCTCTGGTGATGACCCATGGTCACAGACATACAGTCAGGAAATGACATGAATGAGAAGCAGTGTGCTCTACTGTCCACATCTACTGGTCAGGTGCGTCTCGTCAACCCGACACGCATGTCTTGTGGATGGTGCACCACAGCACAGACACCACATCATGTGGAACAGAGCTCACGTGGGTGATGTGACAGTCAGATCGCCTGCTGCATGTTCTGATCTGACGGTCCATTTCAACCTGGCAGGCTGTCAATGTCCACTCCGTGCACACCTCGCTTGCTGCAGCTTGTTGCTCAATGCAGCTTATCGCCACAGTGATATATGTTTTTATTTATGTCCACGTGATAACAGCAAACAGACACATGCACCTCACAGTGGACAGTTGTTAGTCCACGTCCGTCCAAACACAGTACGTGTTGTCCAGCTGGAATGTCCAGATCCACAGATCACCACAGCTGCTTCTGTCATAGCCGCACCTCCTGTCAGTTCAGTGCACAGACCAAAGCCACACACGTGGGGAACTTAGACAAATTTCACTGCGAGTATGACAGTGGTTGTCTGCAGTCTGTTGTTGTGTCAAGAGTGCAACTGGTTACACATTTTCTAAGTGCCAAACGAAAGGTGTCAAAATTTGGCCAGCACCTCCCACGAGAGGGTTTAATGATTTTGCATAGCGTACACTCTGTCTTTCAGCCGCTGGTCTGCACAAATAGTTGTAGCAACATGTGTGCAAGGTGTTCAAGGCAGGGATGACAGTACACGGTTTGCACACAACTCCTGCTTCATGCGCACTTAATGCGCAGTGTGTGAAGGGGCCCTTAATAATTATAGATGGATATTCTTTCAAAGGTCACAAGTAAACTAGTGGCAGACTAGTGTCTCTAATCTGTAGAACCATTACTTTATGGCCCACGCCACTCTTCATCATGTGTCAATAAACATAAGCCTTACTATTGTTTTACTTGCGCACAAGAAACTACAAAAGCTGTGTACTTAGAGGACATTACACGAATCCTCTTTGTCAAATCCTGTGCTACGTTTCAAACATTGTGTTCAAGCACAGACTCATGCAGAAAGAGGTGCCCATTGTAATTATCTGTGGGAAACCAGCAGAAATACAACCCCAGTTCCAATGAAGTTGGGACGTTGTGTAAAATGTAACTAAAAACAGAATACAATGATTTGAAAATCCTCTTTAACCTATATTCAATTGAATACACCACAAAGACAAGATATTTAATGTTCAAACTGATAGACTTTTTTTGTTTTTGTGTCAATATTTGCTCATTTTGAAATGGATGCCTGCAACACATTTCAAAAAAGTTGGGACGGTGCAACAAAAGACCGGGAAAGTTGATGAATGCTCAAAGAACACCTAATGGGAAACAGGTGAGTGTCATAATTGGGTATAAAAGGAGCATCCCCAAAATTCTCAGCTGTTCACAAGCAAAGATGGGGCAAGGATCACCACTTTGTGAACAACTGAGTGAAAAATAGTCCAACAGTTTAAGAACAATGTTTCTCAATGTTCATTTGCAAGGAATTCAGGGATTCCATCATCTACAGTCCATAACATAATCAGAAGATTCAGAGAATCTGAATTTTCTACACGTAAGCAGCAAGGCCAAAAACCAACATTGAATGCCCATGACCTTTGATCCCTCAGGCAGCACTGCATTAAAAACTGACATCACTGTGTAAAGGATCTTACTGCGTGGGCTCAGGAACACTTCAGAAAACCATTGTCAGTTAACACAGTTTGTTGCTACATCTACAAGTGCAAGTTAAAACTCTACCATGCAAAGTGAAAGCCATACATCAACAACATCCAGAAATGCCGCCGCCTTCTCTGGGCCCGAGCTCATTTGAAATGTGGTCTGATGAGTCCTCATTTCAAATTGTTTTTGGAAATCATGGACATCGTGCCCTCCGGACAAAAGAGGAAAAAGACCATCCAGATTGTTACCAGCGCAAAGTTCAAAAGCCAGCATCTGTGATGGTATGGGGGTGTGTTAGTGCCCACGGCATGGGCAACTTACACATCTATGATGGCATCATCAATGCTGAAAGGTACATCCAGGTTTTGGAGCAACACATGCTGCCATCCAAGCAACGTCTATTTCAGGGACGTCCCTGCTTATTTCAGCAAGACAATGCCAAGCCACATTCTGCACATGTTACAACAGTGTGGCTTCGTAGTAAAAGAGTGTGGGTACTAGACTGGCCTGCCTGTAGTCCAGACCTGTCGCCCATTGAAAATGTGTGGCGCATTATGAAGCGCAAAATGCGACAACAGAGACCCCGGACTGTTGAACAACTGAAGCTGTACATCAAGCAAGAATGGGAAAGAATTCCACCTACAAAGCTTCAACAATTAGTGTCCTCAGATCCCAAATGCTTATTGAGTGTTGTTAGAAGGAACAGTGATGTAACACAGTGGTAAACATACCACTGTCCCAGCTTTTTTTGAAACGTGTTGCAGGCATCCATTTCAAAATGGGCAAATATTTGCACAAAAACAATAAAGTTTATCAGTTTGAAAATTAAATATCTTGTCTTTGTGGTGTAATCAATTGAATATAGGTTGAAAAGGATTTGCAAATCATTGTATTCTGTTTTTAATTTACATTTTTCATAACGTCCCAACTTCATTGGAATTGGGGTTGTATTAGTTCATTCTGTGGTGATGGGTGTGGGTCCTGAAAATCACTGTAGGTGATTAGCTGGATCTCATTCTAGGCTATTCTTTCATGATTAATTTTCTTGTGTTTGTGTGAACAGTATTCTCCCAGAATGGATAAAAAGCTAACATTAATTGGACATTATGTATGTACAGTACTGTGTCAGGAAAAGAGGACAGACAAGTTGCAATGTCCTGCAAGATCAGATGGATCTGATAAGGGAGCAGGTTATAGATATCTTGCAGAAGGGTGTAGAAATAAATCCCTCAAGTGGACTGAACTCTGTTACTGTGGTGGCCTGTGTCCAAACTGACTTCTAAATATGTGATAAATGAAACACTGCATTTGATTTGATGAATCTTTGGATCATTTTGTAGAAAAAACTTACAATCACAGAAGCTTTGTTATATTAAATAGGAGATTGGGCCCTGGGTTCTGCGTTCTCAGGGTGCAGGACTACTTTGTGTCCCTAGGGTGAATAAAAAGTCTGTGGGTCACAGAGCTTTCTCTTATCGTGCCCCTGTTCTGTGGAATGATCTGCCTGCATCAATAAAACAGTCAGATTCTGTAGAGACTTTCAACTCCAGATTTAAGACGCACTTACTTTCCCTTTCGTATGGCTAACATACTGGCATAGTATGTTACTATGCTTCATACCCTTTTAAATTCATTTTATTAGGAAACTGAGTGGGCTGCGGCCTCAACTTTATCTAAATTCTGGGTCTTTTAGTGAACCTTAGGGCTAGTGGCCAGTGATCACCTTAGTATTTCTTCTGTTTTCTTGTTGCTTAATGCTGACAAATCATACTGTATTTGTTGTCTTTCTGCTGCTTGATTTTGCTATTTTCTCTCTGTCTGAGGTGCGGCTCCATCCAGAAGTGGCAGTGGGTGTCTTCTTCTGCAACGGCCATGAAACAGACGGGATCTACACTCAACAAAAATCTAAACGCAACACTTTTGGTTTTGCTCCCATTTTGTATGAGATGAACTCAAAGATCTAAAACTTTTTCCACATACACAATATCACCATTTCCCTCAAATATTGTTCACAAACCAGTCTAAATCTGTGATAGTGAGCACTTCTCCTTTGCTGAGATAATCCATCCCACCTCACAGGTGTGCCATATCAAGATGCTGATTAGACACCATGATTAGTGCACAGGTGTGCCTTAGACTGCCCACAATAAAAGGCCACTCTGAAAGGTGCAGTTTTATCACACAGCACAATGCCAAAGATGTCGCAAGATTTGAGGGAGCGTGCAATTGGCGTGCTGACAGCAGGAATGTCAACCGGAGCTGTTGCTCGTGTATTGAATGTTCATTTCTCTACCATAAGCCGTCTCCAAAGGCGTTTCAGAGAATTTGGCAGTACATCCAACCAGCCTCACAACCGCAGACCACGTGTAACCACACCAGCCCAGGACCTCCACATCCAGCATGTTTACCTCCAAGATCGTCTGAGACCAGCCACTCGGACAGCTGCTGAAACAATCGGTTTGCATAACCAAAGAATTTCTGCACAAACTGTCAGAAACCGTCTCAGGGAAGCTCATCTGCATGCTCGTCGTCCTCATAGGGGTCTCGACCTGACTCCAGTTCGTCGTCGTAACCGACTTGAGTGGGCAAATGCTCACATTCGCTGGCGTTTGGCACGTTGGAGAGGTGTTCTCTTCACGGATGAATCCCGGTTCACACTGTTCAGGGCAGATGGCAGACAGCGTGTATGGCGTCGTGTGGGTGAGCGGTTTTCTGATGTCAATGTTGTGGATCGAGTGGCACATGGTGGCGGTGGGGTTATGGTATGGGCAGGCGTCTGTTATGGACGAAGAACACAGGTGCATTTTATTGATGGCATTTTGAAAGCACAGAGATACCGTGACGAGATCCTGAGGCCCATTGTTGTGCCATACATCCAAGAACATCACCTCATGTTGCAGCAGGATAATGCACAGCCCCATGTTGCAAGGATCTGTACACAATTCTTGGAAGCTGAAAATGTCCCAGTTCTTGCATGGCCGGCATATTCACCGGACATGTCACCCATTGAGTATGTTTGGGATGCTCTGGACCGGCGTATACGACAGCGTGTACCAGTTCCTGCCAATATCCAGCAACTTCGCACAGCCATTGAAGAGGAGTGGACCAACTTGGTATGGCACACCTGTGAGGTGGGATGGATTATCTCAGCAAAGGAGAAGTGCTCACTATCACAGATTTAGACTGGTTTGTGAACAATATTTGAGGGAAATGGTGATATTGTGTATGTGGAAAAAGTTTTAGATCTTTGAGTTCATCTCATACAAAATGGGAGCAAAACCAAAAGTGTTGCGTTTATATTTTTGTTGAGTGTATGAACCCAAACCCCCACCCCTCCCCTCCCCAGCCAGCTCACCCGTCCTGGACACCAGCATGGACTCCAAAAATTTCCTGTTGTCAAGCGTGTCAGTACCATGGCCCAGGCAGAGGGTCGCCCCTTTGATTCCGGTCTGCTTGAGGTTTCTTCCTCAAATCATCAGAGGGAGTTGTTCCTTACCCCTGTTGCCTGTGTGCTTGCTCTGGGGCAGAGGTCTCAAACTCATGCCAGAAAGGGCAGAGACGGTGCAGGTTCTCTTTGCAACCACCCACTCCACCAGGTGATTTCACTGATTAACTGATTCCACCTGGTCAAAGTGATGTTAATCAGTAAAATCACCTGATGGAGTGGGTTGTTGCAAAGAGAACCTGCATCCTCTCTGCCCTTTCTGGAACAAGTTTGAGACCTCTGCTCTGGGGCTTAGTAAAGTTAGACCTTACTTGTGTGACGCACCTTGAGGCAACTTTGTTGTGATTTGGTGCTATATAAATGAAATGAATCGGGGCCTGATATATTTTAAATTTGCTCATCACCATTTATTATTTTTATTTCTTTGATCATTGAAGTCTCACCATCATGCATACTTCAACATGAGTCTAAGGATCAAAGCATTTCTATATAGCTTGACATTTCACCAGCTTGTTTGGTTTTTTAACTCCACATCACATATTTCTTTGCATGTGTTTGTGTTTGTCCCTCAAACAGGACCTGCCAGAGTAACAAGAATAAAACTGTTCCTGTACTTCTTTATCCTGATTCTCATCATATGTAAGTGTACTGAGTAATTCTGAGGTAACACTTTCTGCTAGGACGCTGTTTGTAGCACTTATAAAGTAAATTACAGTAATGTGGGAAATACAACCTTTTATTTCTCTTTTTAGTCCTTTTCAGAAAGATCTCTTTCGATTCTGGTTTGGTGGTGTGAGATAACAAGCAAGGAAACTGGGGGGGGGGGGTCATGTCCCCCCACCATACATGTTAAAAAAAACATTCTATTAAAAACATATTTTCACACTACTATGCACATGCATTAGTCCTGATCCACACATGGACTCCCAGTGGGTTTCACAGAGGCATCAGTTAAATCGAGTACCCTCACTACACATCCACACCAGAATTTCCCGAGATGCAAAGCCCTTAATGCAAGACACAGTATGTGCCTTTATTTTGAAATGCATCTCACAATTAACTTAGTTTAATATTTGTTATTTAACCAAATCAACACACACATTTGTAATCAAAACACAACAGGATGATTCTTGGATACTGCTGGAAGGACCATATCAACTGAGAGCTAACACCCCATTTACACCGAGTCCATGGCTGAGTTGCGAAAAATGGCCCTCTGCTCACCGTCACTCTCACTGACTCCCACTGGAGTTGCAGGCTGGTCACAATGGGGTCTCCATCATCCGAAAAAGACCTCTCTTGGTCGCCATCACTTTCCATCACTCCCCATTGGTTTTCAACAGGTGTGCGAGTGTATTGAAATGTTTAGAAGACTCGCAGAAGTTGTGCGACCAGTTAACAGATACATGGGTCTCATAATCGGCCTTGATAAACTCTCACGTCTCAACTCACTCCCAACTTGATCTTATGGGTCGTAATAGACTCTCAATTGACTCTACATGGGGTTGCATCAATGATCGTGGATATTAACATATTTTTCACTTGCCCAATTCTGTTGCAATGCAAACTTGGTGTAAATAACAGATCACAACAGAGACCAGCCAAGATTTGTGAGAACTGACAAAATGTCATGATCTTGTAGGTTTTATATAGGTCTCAGTCCGGTGTAAACAGACTGACAACCAGAAGACAATCCGCAAACCAGAAACGAAATGGGGAACCACGAAACATTCCACCTGCTGTTTGGAGGAACGCACGGTTGGACAGTCGTGCATGAAACTGCGGCAATGGTTTTGTGCGCGCTCGTGTTCACATGCATGAATGCAGTGCGAGCACATGGAAAGTTATGCACACAGCAGCGGAGGAAAAAAAACCCCACAATTGATAATACTTAATTCCTGTTATAAAGAGTGGATTTAGCCTCCACCTAGACGTACACCAGGAAGTAAGGAAATGGTGTGGATTACTGTTCTCCCTTTTATGTTTTACATGAATTACCTGATGCACTCGTCTCATGAAGACATCAGCTGGCTCCCGTGTCATGAAGAGCTGGGTCTCGCATCGTGAACACATCAGCAGTGATCCGCTGCAAATGTGATATGTGATAATCGCCTGCGATAATTATAACAATGTGGGGAAATCCCGCAGTGACACGCGCCTCGCAGGGGCGTCCCATAGGGCTCCTAAGATTAACACGAGAGTAAAGTACCAAGCTAAAATTCACAACAGTTACACTAAAAAACTAACAGAAGTATTCAAGAAACGGGGGTCAAACTAGCTAACGCAAGCAAACCGCTAGCAAAACCACTCCTAAGATTTACACAGGAGTAAAATAATGACCTAAAATTCACAGCAGTTACACTCAAAAACTAACAGAAGTATCAAGCAGGTAAAAAAGAAACAGCTATAAAAGTAAGGGGGGGGGGGTGAGTCGACCTAGCTAGCGAATGCTAACTGCTAGTGATTCACAACAGGACTGTAGTTAAATAAGATTCAGTGTAGATACACTTAACAACCAGAAGAGTGCTAAACAGAAATAAAAGAAACGTATACAACCGTGTAAAGCTTGGAAGAGCGTCACAACAGCAAACAATCCACTGGAAGCCTCTGGTACAGTGGCTGGGAATGTTGATGAATGCTCAAAGAACATCTGTTTGGAACATTCCACAGGTGAACAGGTTAATTGGAAACAGGTGAGTGTCATGATTGGGTATAAAAGGAGCATCCCAAAAAGGCTCAGCTGTTCACAAGCAAAGATGGGGCAAGGATCACCACTTTGTGAACAACTGCATGAAAAAAATAGTCCAACACTTTAAGAACAATGTTTCTCAACGTTCAATTGCAAGGAATTTAGGGATTCCATCATCCACAGTCCATAATATAATCAGAAGATTCAGAGAATCTGGAGAGCTTTCTATTCATAAGCGGCAAGGCCGAAAACCAACATCGAATGCCCCTGA
Source organism: Thalassophryne amazonica (assembly GCF_902500255.1). Taxonomy (NCBI): domain Eukaryota; kingdom Metazoa; phylum Chordata; class Actinopteri; order Batrachoidiformes; family Batrachoididae; genus Thalassophryne; species Thalassophryne amazonica. Next base: position 94,495,817 of record NC_047105.1, on the reverse strand, counting down.
CCTTCGATCCCTCAGGCGGTATTGCATTAAAAACTGACATCATTGTGTAAAGGTTCTTACCATGTGAGCTCAGGAACACTTCAGAAAACCATTGTCAGCTAACACAGTTTGTCGCTACATCTACATCACTAACAACAGTGCTAACCACTAAGTCATGACTTAGTGGTTAGCACTGTTGTTTCACAGCAACAAGGTCGTGGGATCACATCCCACTTGAGGCCTTTCTGTGTAGAGTTTGCATGTTATTCTCGTGCTTGTGTGGGTTCCCTCTGGGTTCTCTGGCTTCCTCCTATATCCAAAGACATACAGGTTAGTGTAGTGGATACTTTAAATTGATTGTAGGTGTGTGTGCGGGTGTGAATGCGTTTCTCTGTCTATATGTGGCCCTATGATAGACAGGCGTCCTGTCCAGCGTGTACCCTGCCTCGTGCCTCATAAGTGCTGGGATAGACAATATCTTGTCTTTGTGGTGTATTCAATTGAATATAGGTTGAAGAGGATTTGCAAATCATTGTATTCTGTTTTATTCACATTTTACACAACGTCCCAACTTCATTAGAATTAGGGTTGTACACCAACACTCCCCATCCAACTTGATGGAGTTTGTGGCGTCATATTCAAGAAGACTTGAGGCTGCAATTGCTGCCAAAGGTGTATCAACAAAGTATTGAGCAAAGGGTGTGAATACTTATGTACATGTGATTTCTTAGTTTTTATTTTTAATAAATTTGCAAAAATTTCAAAAACGTAATGGGGGTATTATGGATAAACCTGCCCTACACTCCCGCAAATCTACATAGGTGTCAGCAATCTTGTCAATCACACAGGCAGAAGTATGATTATTTTTAAACTTCAAAGTGTGCTGTAAAACCAAAGCAATAAAAACAACAATAAAAAGCACAATAATATGCAAGTCATAAATAAAATCATGCATGAAAATTGACTAAAAACACATATGCTCAAAAAAAGAAAATCAGTTATCTTCCACCACATGGATGGATAGATTGATAGATGAGATTTATTGTCATTGTCATTACACGAGTGCAACAACAACGAGATTACGTCCACACTCAAATTACCACAGACAAGATACAGCAATTAAGCCACAATTATTACTTGTTTACCGCAATAATGGCACACATCAGAATTAAGACAACACATATACATTTGACATTGTTTATGTGCACTAAACTTCAAACAGTCCGTTTTCCAAATTGAGACGATGTGAGTGTGGGGGAGCCGCAGTAACATGTAGTCGCACCGCCGCCAGCTTGGGGGGGGAACGGGGACCTACAGCAGCTAAAACTGTGCAGCACCCCGGAGAGGGAAGGGAGTGGTGGGAGCGGGGCTGGGATGGGGTGCGGGATGAGGACAGGAGGGGGGAGCATGCTTTCAGTCTCTGTCCATGTGTGAGTCAGTTTCTGTCCATGTGTGCTGGAGTTGGAGAAGATAAGAAGGCAGCCAAATGTTCACCAAGGCCTTAGAAATTCTTCTGGAGGAAAACAACGGGGCATTTTGTCCTTCAGAGGCTGATAAGCCTGCCATGTTTATGGCTGAGCAGTGAAAAACACCTTTACAGCTTCACATGAACAACCCAACCATTTATGGATATTCCCTGGTCTCCGACATCTTCCTTTGCAAGGTGTGCATTTGCTCCGAGATGTTATCCATTTTGCATCTGAGTTCAAGGGTAAACGCAGTCTGAGAATGTATCGCTTTGCCCAACTCATTAATCATGACAGACAAGTGATGGGTCGTGGTTCTGGTGGCAGCCGTCTTGCCAATTTTCCGGCAGGTCAGGGCAGCACATAAACTAATAAGTACCAGCCCTCCTACAATGAAACCAAATATAAATAAATCCTTGACATCCTCCACAGAGAATGGCGCAAAGCATGCGACACGCCAAGTCTCCCAGGAGTCAAGAACATAGCCCGCAGGGTAGGTTCCCTCTGGGCACGCAGGGTGCCCCAGCCCTGATTCCCTTGTTGAAAAAATGGTGTCAATAGCGTTCAGAGACCAGCTGATCAGTTCCATGGTTAATCCAATATAGTTTGAAGAATTCACAGTCTGGTGAAGTAGGGGACTTCAAGGTTGGAGCAGAGATAGAGGAGAGAGGAGGAGATGTGACCGCCCTCACTGGAGTCCCAAGCAGAATGACACTAGGATTACCACCCATAGTATAAACACTAGAATTATAACACATAGGAGACAATAAAACTAATGCCAGATCATAAACTGGGACTGACTGTTTCTAGTTTCTCCCACAGATTATATTGTTTTTGTTGAAAAAAAAAAAACAAAGTATGTTTTTCCTCAACAGATTATCTCCATGGTCGAAAGTCTACTGTCAGGATGGAACCACTTCATCCAATCATTCATGGATATGAGAGTGGGGAAGGAATAACAGATGTTGCAGCTGCTCAGGCTTTTGGACAGAAATTCCCTCTTGAGACACCATGGGGTGCTCCTTTAGTGTGGGGTGACACCAGCAACTCAGCTTGGCGTAGAGCTAAATTTGCACAAGAAGGAATCCATACAGGTCTCGTGGTACTTGTCATTGGAACCTATGCCCAGTTCCTGAGACGTTTTCTGTCCTCTGCTGAAATGTACTTTCTTCCTGGTCGAAAGGTCACTTACTACATTCTCACAGACAATCCTCATTCTGTGGAGCCTCACATTGCATTGGGGCATGAACGAAAGCTGAAGGTGGTTCCTGTTGCAGAGTTGCCTGGGTGGGACAGGTTGGCCCACCGCCGCATGGCTCTGCTCGCCGATGCCATCAGAAATCCTATCCACAGGGAAGTTGAATACATCTTCTGTGCTGATATTGATCAGGAGTTTGTGGCCCCTGTAGGAGAAGAAATTCTGTGTGATCTGGTGGCCACACTGCACCCAGAGCTGTATGGAATGCCACGGAAGGCATACCCTTATGAAATTGAAGAAGTCTCATCAGCCTTTGTGGGTGAAGATGAAGGAGACTACTATTATACCTCAGAGTTATATGGAGGTTCAGTCACAAAAATGTACAGCTTGACTCGTGCTTGCTCTTTGCTCATTCTACAAGACCAAGCCAATGGGGTAGTAGCCAGGGGCCTCGAAGAGAGCTACCTCAACCATTACCTGATCGATCACAGGCCAACCTGTGTGTTGTCACCAGAGTACAGCTGGTGGGACTCGGCTCTGACTGCTGACGTACCTGTACAGAGGTTAATCTCATTGGGGAGGCAATGTGGGGCCCTGGATGAGAAGAAACGAGAACAACGCAAGTGTTAAAGAAAGGAATAATTCTCTCTAGCAGCACTGTTTCCTACAAGAAGGGCATTGGCGCCAATTTATTTTGAAGATGGCTTCTGTTTAAACATTATGAATAAGACAAGAAACAGAAGAAAAAGACGTAGAAAAACATGTTTATATTAAAGCAACTGCTCAAAGAAGAAAGCGGACATAAGACACAGCTAACATTTCTTAGGTCTAAACATCTGAAATATGTTATTATGTTTCCTAACCTTCTTCAAATGGTGCATTTCCTCCAGTGCATTCATATCACATTGCACCTTCTATCAGCAATCCCACTAGCCATAAAATCGATTAACACCATGGCCATAGCAGGGTTAGAGAACTCTGTTTCAACCTCAGGCCAAATGACACAAGGAGGTTGGTGTGTCCATAATGGGGCAAAGCAACCTTCAGACTGGTTGGAATTTTTCAGCAACAACAGAAACACATCAAAATTATCCTGCCCACACCACAGAAAGAGCAATGTCCACGCTGTGCCAGGCCTCTGAAATCAAACCATAATACATACTGTGCCAAGGTACCCAAGTCAGCACAAGAGTGCTCTGCCTCTATTCCTGTGTGACAGTGGAAATGTGCCAAAACACAAATGACTAGCCATTTGTAGAATGTTAATAGATCCTTTTTGTGTGTGTGTGTGGGGGGGTGACAAATTTGTTACAGTGCAATGCATGTATAGCGCCCATGTGCCTTTGAGTAACACCACTGTGTACCACACCGTACCATAACATTCCATAATACACAATACCATACCTTATAATGCCATGTCACATTGTAACATACCATATCATACCATACCATAATATCCCATGCAATGCCATGTCACATACTCAAACCAAGGTGAGTACAGTACTCATCACAGAGATGCTAATGTGGTGCTTGCAGCTGACACAGTGGAAACCCTCCAGAGACTGAGCAATGGCTTCAACAAAGCATGCAAGCAAGTACATGGGTACTCTCCAGGCTTGTGCACTCCAGGAGTAAGCACACCCTCAATCAATTTGGAAAAGTTAACTCTAAAAGTATTGGACAACTTCACCTACTTCAGGTCTACAATCACCAATACACTCATGCTGAAATTGACAAATTGGTTCGGGAAGTCTAACACCATGATGGCCAGACTGACCCAGCCTGGGAAAAAGGAATTCTGTCAATAAACATGAAAATCCAAGTATACCAAGCCCGCGTTCTTAATGTCTTATTATATGAGAGCGAGACATGGAAAACATACGAGGTCTGTCCAAAAAGTATCGTACCTTTTTATTTTTTTCAAAAACTATATGGATTTGAATCACGTGTGATTACATCAACCAAGCTTAAACCTTCGTGCGCATGCGTGAGTTTTTCCACGCGTGTCGGTTGCGTCATTCGCCTGTGGGGAGGCTTTGAGTGAGCACTGGTCCACCCCTCCCGTCGGATTTCTTTTGTCTGAGAACTTGCTGAGAGGCTGCCACTTTGCCCAATGAAATTTTTTCGGAAACTGTTAGAGACAGGCAGTTGGAAACCATTCGATAGATTCAGTTGGATATTGGTGAAGATTCTGTCTGACGCGCAGCAAAAATACACCTCCATCTTGGAAGTGTCACAGGACATGTTGGGGCATGTCCAGCTGTTACACAATTTCTCGGATACTCACTCGACTGAAAGCCATCGAAAGCCGTCTGAATCTTCTGAATGGTTTCCAACACGGAGGTGTTTTTTTTTTTTTTTTTTTGCTGTGCGTCCTGAGCTGCTTCGTGCCGACGCACGCAATCCTCCGCACGTCTTTCATTACAAAATCTCCTGTAACAGTGGAATGTGCTGCAAAAGTGCTATGTCCAGCTCTGTTGCCATTTCTGTGGTAGTCACATGATTGTCCAGATCAACACAGCATTCAGTTTAGAAATGATCTGGTCGATCCAGCCTGTCGAATGGCCACTCCGCGTGCCACGCGCCCTCTGCCACTGTGGGCCATCTTTAAAAAGGTTTTAACAGTCCATAATCGCCGTCAGAATCTTCAGCGATATCCAACTGAATCTATCAGATGGTTTCCAACTGCCTGTCTCTAACAGTTTCTGAAAAAAATTTCATGGAGCAAAGCGGCAGTCTCTCAGCAAGTTCTCAGACAAAAGAAATCCGACGGGAGGGGTGGACCAGTGCTCACTCAAAGCCTGCCCACACGCGAATGACGCAACTGACAGGTGTGGAAAAACTCACGCATGCGCACGAAGGTTCAAGCTTGGCTGATGCAATCACACGTGATTCAAATCCATATAGTTTTTGAAAAAAATTAAATGTCCGTTAGTTTTTGGACAGACCTCGTACATGCAGTAAGACCGTTGCCGAAACGCCTTAAATATATGATGTCTTAGGCCTGTTTTAAGAATCATGTGGAAAGATCACACCCCAAACAGTCACATTTTTTAACAAGCCAGACTTTTCTGGCTAAGACGTGAGGTGCATGAAGGATGGAAGGGTTCCTAAGGACATACCGTATGGCCAACTGGATCCAGATGAGCCGGTTGTCCTGCACTCAGCTTCAAAGACAACTGCAAGAAGGACCTGAATGCCTGCAACATTTCCTTAGAAGCATGGCAGGTGCAGAATTGAAGCCAGAGCTGCCTGGTGCCGGAATCAAGCAGTGTGGAGTGCAGCCCAAGCTATACAATGCATGTTCAACATATGCAAGACGGACTGCAAGTCATGCATTGGACTGTACAGCCATAGCACACAACACTCCAGACACGTAACAGCTGTGGTCTCCTGAGACCTGACTGCCAAAGAAAGAAGACTCAAACCAAAATATTGAGACTTTTCCATTATCAAAACAATAACTGATTAATCAACCTTTATATCATAAATATAGGCACTTCCTTCTGATGTTTCAACTTTTCAGACCCCCCCCCCCCCCCACTTCCCTCTACAGTAGGAGTCCCAGTAAATTATAATACAGATGTTAGTGTAATAAAAGCTAACGAAGGGGAAATTTCGTTCCATTTCATGCACAGTTGTACGAGCCAATAAAAATGCAGCTTGCAATCAAGCAGAGACCAACTGCACAATCTGCTCTCAATTAAAGGTCCATTTGCTCTCACTATCTCTTCCAGACCAGATCAAAACTAAATTGACCTGTCTCACCATTCTCTCCATTAATACTGGGCTTTGAGATCCTGGTCCAGTGGCTTTGTGGGCAGCAGTGATAAGAGCCCACACTGGAAGTACACACTTTCCCTGCAGTGGCTAATCATTAACTGGAACAGCTGCTGGCTGTTTCAAAGTCTTTAAATAGCAGGTTGTGGAAAATGAATATGACACTTTCTTGGTTTCCAGGTTACATATGGAGAGATGCTACAACATGTTTCAAAACTGCTGTACCTGGTGCAGAATGTGCAGTTTTGTATTTAACATTTTTCTTATTCAGTGGAATAAAGATGAATTAAGACAATGTAATGTTACTTACTGTGTTGTGCTTTGACTCTGTTCTGTCACATAAAGGAGCCTGTTCCCACTGGTTTCTGTGTGCTGTGTTTTAATGGGGGCGCTAAATAAAAGCAGATGGGTTTTTCTCACTGCCAGCAGATTTTACAGAGCCATCGCCACGTGGAGCGAAGTTAGAGGGGAAATTTTAATATTCATACCACACTGGATTTAGGGCTTTTGTGCTGATGAGCTTCAAACAATTACAACGTGCCATACATGCATCAGGGTCGAAGGTCATGTATTGGAATTTCCTTTTTTGCATTAAAGCCAATAAAATGGCAAAACTGTCCACTGAAAAAATATTTTCCTTCCACATTCTACAGTAGATCACCACCATTCTCACGGTTACAGTAAATGTACTGCAAATGGACTGCATTTATGTAGCGCCTTTTCATCTGCATCAGACGCTCAAAGCGCTTTACAATAATGTCTCACATTCACCTCAGTATCAGAGTGCTGCCATACAAGGCGCTCACTACACACCGGGAGCAACTAGGGGATTAAGGACCTGGCTCAAGGGCCCTTAGTGTTGGGAAAGTGTAGTGACACAGACCCACAACAGGGGGCGTAAATGAACGGACAATGGAAGGAGTCAAATTATAACACTTTACTGTTGTGAATGACACAACCAAACACAGCAGATTACAGAATGTGCAAAAGTCAATCAATAAGGTGTCGTGTGGGCAGGCTCGACGATAGGAGACGCCCGTCTGGAAACGAACCGGAACCACACGATTTCCACTGCCACCGAACCCGAGGAATACTAGAGCCGCCAAGTCCCGAAGTCCCCAGGTGGCCACCGTCACGGCGTGTCGGATCTGGTACTGCTGGCAGAAAGCAAAGACAGTTAAGGGTGGGTGTGTGAACACCCAGTAACAATCCTGGTGGGAATTCCACCTCCACCTCTCACTCAATACGTTGCAGCGATCCCTCAGAGGAAAAAGAGTGCCGTCTTGCACAGCCTCCACAAAAAGGACCGGTACTCCTGCAAACACTCACAATAAACTGTTTACAAAATACCACAAAAAGGCTGAGGATATTACCTCTAGTAGAAGATGATATCGCGGCAGTGTGGTGGAGGTGTCTTCCTGCTTTTATTCCAGATGTGGATTGGATGATTAGTGACAGCTGTCATGGATGATGGGTGACAGCTGTCACCACGCTTGTTCCTGAGGCGGCAGCGCCCTCTTGTGCCTGAAGCCCGCACTTCAGGCAGGGCGCCCTCTGGTGGTGGGCCAGCAGTACCTCCTCTTCTGGCGGCCCACACAACACTTAGTGATTTTCCGGTCAGGCTGGGATTTGAACCGAGGATCCTCTGGTCTCAAGCCCAACGCTTAACCACTACTCCATCACCTCCCCTATTTTTCCAACAGTGCAGGAAAATAAAGTATTATTTAGACATTGAGCTGGGTTTGTATATTGACAGTTGATTATTGCATCTTTAAAGAAACAAACAAAAAGAAAATCACAGATTTGTTTTGTTGGAAAAAGAATGGACGACTATTTATCTTTGTTTGGCACAGTGATGAAGAATAAAACAAACTGCATTTTCATCAAAAGTCTGATCAAAAAATGTCAGACAGGATTGAAAAACATTACATAAACATTACATTACTATTACCCTTTTTGTTATCTTTGTGGAATCATACATTACAAATTCTCCTTTTATGAATCTTTTATTTATTTATTTTTTTTTTTGCACTATACTATTTTCTTTATTAAAAGTTGTTTCAGCTTCTTGTTACACTTGGGGTCACCATAGCAGATCTGATACCAAATTCTGACATTTATTTAGTGGGGGTTGGAGATAAACATTTGGAAATTTCAATTTTAGTCTTTCACAAGCATGCTAATGTTTATAAAGTGCACATTTATACTGTTCAACACAAGGCTGCTTTAAATGGGCCTTTAAGGTTGAAGGCGTCAGATGTGGCAGCTAAAGCCTCCCGACGCGTTAGTGATGTTAGATGCATTGCGTCGGAAGAGGCAAGGGGGGCGGAGGTTGTTACGTCACACTCTGGCTGTTTCCACAACTTGAAAAAAGAAAAAAAGAGGGATCACCATCTTGGATTTGTGTCTGTGGAACCACAAAAAAGCTTTAAAAAACAGCAGAACGATTCCCCCATCACCCTGCTAGGAGAAGCTTTGTTTCACCTACTTTTCAGTGTGACGCCGAGCTGAGGGAGGACTGATGACTTGGTAGCAGGGCTTAATTTGAGGGGGAGCAAGCCGGAGCGCGCTCCGGAACCTCGGACGCGCGCTCCGGAACCTCTGACGTTGGCTCCGCCAGCTATTCATACTGGATCCGGTGATCCGCCACCTCTCTTGACTAACAAAATATTTTTAAAAAATCACCGCGATTGCTCTCACTGCCACTCATACCGCCCTCCTGTCTGCTGTGCGGAATTGCGCCAAATCTGGCAACAGGTCCAGAGGCTAAGCTCGCTGTTTTGATCCGGATGTTGACCGTAGCCGCAGAGCTCCGTGGCCACCGAGAGAGGACTTGGATTCTTTGCGGGTCCCGCATCCGTACCTCTGGAGGCAGTGAGCGAAGGGAGAGCCGCGCATTGTGTTCTGCATGTGTCTGTTTATAATATTCTCGCACAGAAGAAAAAAGAGCGTGTTTACACAAGACAGAAAAGTGAGAAAATGTTAATGCCTGTTTGAGAAAAGTGTGTAGTGAGGGGTTACAGCCTTAAAACATCTATAATAATTGTAAAAAAATAGTGCTGGCTACTTCGCGGATTTCGTTTATCGCGGGTTATTTTTAGAATGTAACTCCCGCAATAAACGAGGGACCACTGTACATCATTAAACAGGAATTTGTACTCTATCTGGATTTGGTGTGACTAGTGTTATTAGGCCTACAATACATGCCCAGTTTATTTTCGGTGTGGGGCACAGCATTGTTCGCAAGCCCCCCCGCCCTTCTTTTTTTTTCCTGCACCGGAGCCACCCATCCTCTGTGCTCCGGGACCTCCCACTTTACAAATTAAGCACTGCTTGGTGGGGTATTTAAAAATAAAACATGACGTTTACTGCACTGCTGAAGTAATGCTCGGCTAACGTTAGCTTAGCCTTTTAGCACAGTTAAGCTGAGTGAACACTTTAATTAGCAAATAAAGCTACAACTTTTTTGTTATTTCTGAGACTACAAAAAGCTCAACTTTAAATAACTTAGATTTTTTTTTTGAATGTTTTTATTCCAAGTGTTCTGTGTTCTGTTTTTTTTTTCAATTAACTGTTTAGTGTTTATTTATTTACTTATCCCAATCAGGGACACTTATGGTATTAAACCCCAGGAACTGAGTTGGACCTCAAAATGCAGTGTAGCTGAGACACAAAAGGTAAGTGAAAAACAAAAACTTTTATTCTTCTCAAAATGAGGTAACAAACAGAGGCTCCAAAATTTCAGCACCAAAAACAAGTGTCTTCAATGACAAAAACTAAAAACATCCAAGTGACCAAAAACAAAATTAGACAGAGTGCAAAAAGTCCATAACATAAAACTACTGTCCAAAAAAGACAGCAAGGACACTTACAAATCGTTGGAGATGAGGTGACTGGCAAACGTGTCAAAGCTTCACAAAAAACAAACAGTCCGCAGTGAGAGAGCAAACAAATGTGATTAAATACATTTGGGTTGATTGAACTCAGGTTTGAGTAATCAGGAAGAACCAAACCATGTGAGGATCAGAGGAAACAGAAAATACACCTACACATACAACAGGACCCAAGCGGAAGAAGCATGCATATTCTCACACAGGACATGAGGAAAAGAAAAAGCACCCAAAACACAGCAACAACGCAGACCCCAACAGGACCCCTTTCCCAAGGCTGGTACCCGACAGCCAACCCCCCCCCCCCCCAAAAAAAAAAACACGAATCAGAAAAAATACAATGGACACGGAACAAGGACAGGGAGACCAACGAAATAACCAACAAACAGCCCACAGCCCCCCAAAACACCCACAGGGCGGGCGGAGGGGATGGGACTGAAGGGTACACCCCCCAACCAGGGTGCACAACCCCAGAACCTTGCAAATACAGAGTCATTAAACCAAACAGACACAAAAGAGTTCAAGAACCGACCTCTACCAACTGTGGGGACCGATGGTGGGATGAAGAGCCGGCAGGAAGTCCCTGGAGCAGCAGGAGCATACCGAGGCTGGCCCATAGGACAACAGGAGTTCCACAAGGCACTAGATGGCTGGCCTGTTGGCTGACATGTGTCCATGGTAGGTGCAGTGGAGTGCGTACTGCCTGCTTCAGCGGAAGCGGTCAAGGGCGTGCTGAGGACTGGCATCTGTGTCTGCGCCGACTGCTGGCTCCGTGCTGACTGCTTCAACAGAGGCGGGCATGTGCGAGCCGACTGCTGGCTCCGTGCTGACCGCTTCAACAGAGGCGGCCGCGTCTGCGCCGACTGCTGGCTCCGTGTCAATAATGTCGACTGGAAGATCAAAGAACTCTCTTTCTGTGCCGCCAGGAGCTGGACAGATCAACGCGACTTCTCCCAACTGTTCAACAGCCCCGCTCTCTGTACTGGAACACATATCATAATCATTAAAGAACCACGACCCCACCCCAGAGCTCAGAGGTGGCATCCCACAGGACTTCAGCGACTCCTCCACGACGTCTTTGTGAACAGAGACAGGAAACCTCCTCGAGACTTCAGAGGTGGAGTCAGGAAACCCCTCAATAACGTCTTTGAGGGCGGAGATGGGGACATCTTCACCCACCTTTGTCGGTATGTAGCCACACTCCCCTTCGGACCTGCAAGATAGATCACATTCATTAAAACCTCCCACACCCACCCCAGAGCCGAAAGACGTCACATCCGAACAGCCAGAGGTCTCCTCTTGGTCTGGCACCCAGGTAGAACTGGGAAGAGTCATGGCGGCAGCAGCAACCCGGTGCTCCAAGCCTTTGCACGACCCTTTTTCCTGGCTGAGACAGGACTGACTGGAGGAGTTGGAATACTGCGCTGATCATGGCTATGCAGGAAGAGACGACAGCAGGATCCAGCGGACAGGAAGGAGCCCGAAGTATCTCCACCAGCTGCTTAAGCTTGATGGAATTGGAGACTAGGGGCGCCAAATCCAGCGAGAGCACGACATCAGCGGTGGTCAAGAGCTGCAGGAGGGAGTGGTCATTAGAAGGGGCCGGTTCAGACAGAACAGGTGTCGTAATGTCTGAGTCGGGTAGAGGCCGCTGCTCTGCGGGGTGATATACCCACTCAGGGAGGTGATCCTGGGCAAACAGGTCCTCTAATGAAAAAAGTTCAGGGTGAAAATCAAACACCCAGTGGTGGGCGGTAACAAGGTCCCACGCCTTCTGCATAAAGTCTTTTTTCTTGCTCTCATCAGAGCAACAGTGCACACACGTATACAATAAACGTAATTGTTCACAAAAATCCTTTCTCAACAGAAAGGTCAGGGAGGACGGGGGAGCTACCTGCGAGGTCCATTCTGGCAGGCTGTTCTGTTATGGCAGGGGTCAGGAACCTTTTTGGTGGAGAGAGCCATAAAAGCCAATTTTTTTAAAAGAAATTTTTGTGAGAGCCATACCATTTTTAAAAACACTGAATACAATTAAAAGCATGTATTTTAATTAAGACCAACAATTTTAGAGTGTACTGTCAAGTTATTACTTTTATTGATAACAGGTAAGTAAGAAGTTAAAGAGCTAAACGGCTCTAATGGTGTCTAACATTATTTGACCTCACTCATCTCCCTTTCTTTGAGACAAAGGGTGGACTGTCTTTGTCTCAGCAGGTCTTTTCTTTTTTTTTCTTTTTTTTTTTTAAAGAGTCAAATAAGTGCCTCATAAAGTCACAAGTCTCTGTGGAGGCCTCACCTCTCCCACCCTCCCACATTGTTATTTTGAAGCTTACAAAAAAAACAAACACTTCTCACCATTAATGAGACTTCTGGTGCTGCACCGTTTTGCTGATGGCTTTGTAGTCTGGTTGATACGCGGTGAGGTTAAGCTTCATGCAGGTGTTGAGGCTTTCATCAGTCAAACGTGATCCTAGGTTGGCCTTGATGTGTTTTAGATGAGAGAAGGACTGCTCACATGTATACGTAGATCCAAACATGGTCAATACAGCAATTCTCACTCGCTGCAGTGTGCGGTATGTGAGTGGAAGCGCGTTTTGACAATCAGCTCGTCTGCGTGTGGAAGTTTTTTCATTTCTGTCCACTTGTGTTGGCTGGCCAGCTCTGCTTGTTGTCGTGCAAGTCTTTCCAAATCTTCTGTCAGTGACTTGAACTTATTCACCCACATGTCTGAGGCCTTCAGATCAGCAACCTCAAGCTCAAACTCTCTGATAGACACACCAGGAATGTAACTCAGCTCCGCTGCGTCCAGTACGCACTCGTGTGGATGAGTGATGAATTGAAAAAGAGGACTGTGCTCACGAAAATCTCCAAAATGTGCTTTGAACGACTGCAGGAGATTAGATGTCATGCCAGCTAGCTGCTGAATATCAACATGTCGAGCGGGGTCACTTGCTGTGCAGGCATCTTTAAACTCCCTCAGTTTTTCAAAGTGCAGTAAACGGCCCGTTTCACTATCCGCAATGAAGAGCTCCAGCTTGTTCTCAAATACGAACACTGCTTGTTGTCTACAAGGTAGTAAAACATCAGAAGCCACTCAGTGTTGGCTAGCTCAGGATGCTCAACACATTTCCAGAAAAGTCCGGATTTCGCTCAGGCAAGCCGCGAACCGGCTGAGCACCTTCCCTCTTGACAACCACCGGACATTGCTGTGCAGAACCAGACCAGGGTAAGTATTCCCAACTTCATCCAGCAGTGTTTTGAACTAGCAATCATGTAAAGCTCTAGCAACAATGAAGTTGGCCACCCGAATGACCAGCGACATCACCTCACCAAGTTGCTCGCCACACATTTGCTCACAAAGCGCCTCCTGATGTAGAACGCACCTTGTCTGGTCCATACACGTAGTTGCTGCTGACTAGCCTGGACTTTCCTCTGGAGCTCTTCGCACGCTTTCTTTCTGCTGTCCCCCGCTGGATATTTGGTTGCAAACGCAGTGTGTCATGTCTCAAAGTGGCGCTTTATATTCGACCGTTTCATCGATGAGATTTTGTCATTGCATATGAGACACACAGCAGAGCCTCCTCTCTCCACAAATGCGAACTCTTCGGTCCATTCATGCTGAAAGGATCTGTACTCGTCATCTTTTTTTCTCTTCGCCATTTTCTTTGTTCTGCATACAACAGCTAGCTAGCTGAAATTTTTAAGTAAAGCGTTAGCGGATGGAATGTTACCTCACACGACCCCGCGGGCACGGCATTGTCCAATAAAAACTGCGTTTTTCATGTCTGACCTGGTGTCACCCTTCTGTACAGTACAACGAAGGGCTGTGATTGGTTGATCTGACGCATTGCGTCAGAACTTTAGCGGTAGAGAACAGATTTGGGATGGATTAAAATATGTGATCATATTTTATATTTTGAACATTATATTAATATTTTGATTTCAGTAGGTCTATTTTTACTTTGTTACAGTACCAAAATTATTCATGACTTATTGTGCAAACAAATGTCAGGTTTGTCCGCGAGCCAGATGCAGTTCCCAAAAGAGCCACATGTGGCTCATGAGCCATAGGTTCCCAACCCGTGTTATGGTATTAAACCCCAGGAACTGAGTTGGACCTCAAAATGCAGTGTAGCTGAGACACAAAAGGTAAGTGAAAAACAAAAACTTTTATTCTTCTCAAAATGAGGTAACAAACAGAGGCTCCAAAATTTCAGCACCAAAAACAAGTGTCTTCAATGACAAAAACTAAAAACATCCAAGTGACCAAAAACAAAATTAGACAGAGTGCAAAAAGTCCATAACATAAAACTACTGTCCAAAAAAAGACAGCAAGGACACTTACAAATCATTGGAGATGAGGTGACTGGCAAACATGTCAAAGCTTCACAAAAAACAAACAGTCCGCAGTGAGAGAGCAAACAAATGTGATTAAATACATTTGGGTTGATTGAACTCAGGTGTGAGTAATCAGGAAGAACCAAAGCATGTGAGGATCAGAGGAAACAGAAAATACACCTACACATACAACAGGACCCAAGCGGAAGAAGCATGCATATTCTCACACAGGACATGAGGAACAGTACCTAAACCACCCAAAACACAGTGACAACGCAGACCCCAACACACTTGCTGTGCAGGCAACCTAAATTCAGACGCACTTCAAAAACTTCCAGTGATGAGCTGAACACCATGAAGTCTAGTCGGAAGACAACATCTCTGCTCTTCAAAATGGGAGAAAAGTGTCTTCAACAACAACACCAGAGGTAAAAGCTGCAGAAGGGACCTTCATCTGGTCCAGGGGTGGCCAAGTTTGGTCCAATGAAAGGCTCGTGAGCCTTTCATTGGATTCAGGTGTGTTGGAGCAGGGAGACAACTAAGAGTGTCAGGAATGTGGCTCTCGAGGACCGAACTTGCCACCCCTGATCTGGTCAAATGTCCCGAGAATCCAGCAAACCAACACCTGCTTCTAAATAAAAGGCTCTTTAAACAGCAACTATTTTATTTTTTTTTTAAAAGCTGTTTCATTTTATATTTTAACAATAAATGAATGGATCATTAAAAATGTCCACAAAATCAAAGTTAAGTCAAAAGACATTTGCACAGGTAGAAGCCACGCCCCTGTTGTGTACAATTTTAAAACATTCACAATCACTAGTCAAATTCATATTTTAGAAATTACTCTGTCCTTATTGCAACATTAAAGGCAATCATACTCTGTGGACGTAATTAAAAGCTGAAATGACTCAATTCAAAAACTGATTTCATCATGAGGTTTATGTCACAGAAATCCTACTTTACAATCATACTGCAGTCATTGTTAAATTATCTCCTGTTGCATTTATAATAAACACTTGTATTTATTTACAGTGTCTGTTTCTCTGGTTGAACTGAAATATGAATAATCTACCAGACTTAAATATGTACACATTTCCATGCTATTCTATTTGTCTAAAAATAAATGTCCAAGGTTCCTTATGTTAAACAAGAAATCATCTGAAATAACAGGTAAATTATGGTTTTAATTTACAGATTAAGAAAAGTTTTTAAAGAATCTTTTTTTTTTACTATTTTAATTATAAGTGTTCTAAATTCTTTTTTTTACAGTAATCAGAAATTAATTTTGAAGTAAAAAAAATTTGCAAGGATTTTCTTCAGAAAACTGCTGTGTATAAATGAGCCGTTCTGTGACACATTTCTGCCACTAATCTGTATATAACTCCGTGTTTTATACAGATCAGTGGTTTCTGCACTGCAGTATTCCGTGGTATGGCCTGATGCCTCGTTTCTATTGTACAGTGTGAACCTACGTCACAGTGCCCAGCAGCAAAAGTTGGACTGGGTTGAACTTTGACCGCAGCAGCCTGATGACAAGCGGCAATGCGCGCTCCTGGCAAAGTGTCGCTTTAGCTCGGTTTTTGAGGCGACGCTTGGCATCATGTCTCATTGAAAATAATGCTTTTTAGACCGATGCGCAATGCTTCTGCAGCGGCTGACACTTCCGGTGTGACAGCCCCTTAAGACATTTGCATAATACTGTGGCAGCAGGGGTTATTTTATATCGATCATCTTCATTCTATATGTCCGATTTATGTTGTGCACTCCTACTCCTGCATTATGCAAAGTAGAATCATAATCTACCATATCTGTGCATCAGAGTGCCCAGAGCCGAGCAACAGCCCACCCCTTTTTTTGAAGAAAGTTGGTTAAACACCCACCCTAAAGTTTATTTTTATTAAACTTGATTACACACCCACTCAAAATGAAATAAATTTGTGATGCCAACACTTTGTAAAAAGCAAAAAAAAAAAAAAAAAAAAGTTTTCATGGTTTTCCTTGTCTCACCTGTGACAACGTCATCAGTGTGCACTGGCTGTGGTGAAATCGAAGTTTATGTTTTAATGTGCTCTGATTTTTGAAAGACTCTTGAGCAACAAAACAGGAAGTGTTCTAGCAGCTTAACCTTCACAAAGCTAGCCATCAGTGGATTTCAGGCTCTGATGGAATGAGTGGACAAACACCAACTGTTGGTGTGTACCGTACGTCACGTCACCTCCTGCACTCTGCAGCTACAGACAAAATTCTGCTGTGATGGTTTTTTTTTTTTTGCTGCCGACATGAGAAAGCAACTTAACATTAAGTGGATAACCACTGGCAAACTATGAACAAGTACAAGGCAAAAGTTCTCTGTCTGATGTCCGCTCAAAATTTTGAACATGTACAAAACTTTCTGACAGACTTGCCAGACATTTAATGAATGAGCAAAATATTTGTACAAGACAAAAACAGATGCAAATGAGTGAGTTATTTGTGATTTATTTTTTTATTTGTCGTGAAATCAGCCGTTTCATTGAAATGGGCATTCCAACAAAAGTAATATTGAAAATGTTCATGTATTGGCCTGCCCCCTCTTCAGGCATAATTTCGCATGGACCGTCTGAGCACTCCGAAGTGTGAATACAGTATATCAGTCAGCTAGAAAGTATAAAAGTCTTTTTAATAAATGAAACCTCTGTTTATATGACTATAAACAGGTTATACTAAAGCATTGCAATTGCAAAAAAATTCCTTCCACAGATGAAAACCTGATGTGAAATGTCACAATAAAACCTGAACAAATAGGATTCGTATAAGAGGAAGTGATGTGCTTTTTGTTTTTATCTGAAGCTCCATTTAGTGAAGCATCATTGCCTTACTTCATATTCTTCGTGCTCAATAAGACTTGTTGTCCAGTGTTTTCATTCCATAATAAATCTAACATCCAATAACCATCGACAGCTTTTTTTTATTCATCTGGTGTGTCAAAGTTCATGCAAAAGAGTTTTGTAGTTATTCTGTAAAAATGGTAACATAAGACGTGTACTGCTGCTTGCCTGCACATATACCTTACCACTACGTAATAAATGATACTATATTATGATCACATTTAGAAAAGAAGAAGAAACAAATGAAGTGGTGAAAGGGAAAAAAATCTCATATTGTAGGACAGATGTTTCTCACACTTTCTCTCTCAGACACGGGTGACGTGATATGCTAAAATACAGAACAAAAGTAATTGTACAAAAAATTAAGCAATATAGTAAACATGGAAAATTACAAAACCTCACCTTGTTGCTCCATTGCTTCTCCTCAGGAAGCTTTGGTGGCTGCTGCACAATGTGCACTATGAAAGGTTGATGTTAATATGTTAATGCATGAAATATATTTTCACTTGAGTCCGCGTCTTCAACATAACAGCAAACTGCACTTTGTGCAGTGCAGTTTAAAAGGAAAGACTGGTGATCACTTGGATTGCAGTACCTACATAGGGTAGCTCTATGTGTGGTAGCTCTATATTGCTCTATGTGTCTGCAAAGGCGCTTGCAGGGATTATTGTTAACACAGGATTCACTTCCAGTCAACTGCTGCTCAGAGATGAGAATAGTCAAGTTTCACACTCAAGAAGTTAATTATCGACCACATCCTAGCTTTGCCAGTACTCACTGAACTTGTCAAAAGCATATGCTGACATATAGCAGTAACCAAAAAGTGGGACTTTTTAGACTCAGATCTGTTCTGGACTTTGTTTTGCATGCTGATAACTTTTTTGTTTGCCTTTTGTTCTCTTGCACTTTGTTTTGCTCTCTGTTATTGTTAGAATGGTCTAAGCAGTGGATCACCTGTCTGAGTCTAGTCTGCTTTAGGTTTCTTCCTCAAAAAAAAAAAAAAAAAAAATGCTAGAGGGAGATTTCTTTACCACTGTCACCTACATTTGTGCTCATATGTTTACATACCCTGGCAGAATTTTTGATTTTTTTGGACATGTTTCAGAAAATACAGATGATAACACACACAAAAACAATTCACTCATGGTTAGTGGTTGTGTGAAGCCATTTACTGTCAAACAACTGTATTTACTCTTTTTAAATCATAATCACAACAGAAACTAACCAAAATACCCTGAAAGAATGTTTACATACCCTGGTGATTTTGGCCTGATAATATGCACACAAGTTGACACAAACAGATTTGAATGGCTACTAAAAGTAACCATCGTCACCTGTGATCTGTTTGCTTGTAATCAGTGTGTGTGTATAAAAGGTTAGTGAGTTTCTGGGCTCCTGACAGACCCTTGCATCTTTCATCCAGTGCGCCATGACATTTCTAATTTCTGAGTCATGGGGAAAGTAAAAGAATTGTCAAAGGATCTGCAAGAAAAAGGTAATTGAACTGTATTTAAACAGGAAAGGGATATAAAAAGATATCCAAGGACCTAAGAATGCCAATCAGCAGTGTTCAAACTCTAATCAAGAAGCGGAAAATGAGGAAAACCAAACCACGGTCAGGTAGACCAACAGAAATTTCAGCAATAACTACCAGGAAAATTGTTTGGGATGCAGAGAAAAACCACAAATAACTTCAGCTGAAATATAGGACTCTCTAAAAAAAGTGGTGTGGCTGTTTCAAGATGCAAAATAAGGAGGCACTTTAAGAAAAATGGGCTGCATAGTCGAGTTGCCAGAAGTAAGCCATTACTACGCAAATGTCACAAGTATCCCACTTACAATACAGACACAGAGAACAAAGTTATTTGGAGAGAAATTTAGACCTTAACTATGTGAAGCACCTTGGGGTGACTTTGTGATTTCATACAAATGAATTTAATTGAATTTGAAGCAAGCATGAATATCAGCAGCACGTCTTAAAATGAGGTGTGGTCAGGCAGTGATGGTGAAAAACATTGAGTACAAGGTCTGTTAGAAAAGTATCCGACCTTTTTATTTTTTTCAAAAACCTGATGGATTTGAATCACATGTGCTTGCATGAGCAAACCTTGAACCTTCATGTTTCTGTGTAGGCTCTCAGTTGTAGAGAAGCTTGAATCGTCGACTGGACTGGGTTGCTTGACGCGAGGATGTTTCGCTTCAAATCGCAGAAGCTTCCTCAGCTAAAATTCTTGCTCTGGTAGTCTGACTTCTGTCTTGACTCTTGTAGAGAAGAATAAACAGAAGCCAACAAAAGCTGGAGTTTTTGTAAACCTAACCAGACCCCTCCTACCGAGAGGCCGACTGCTTACCAGCACCGCAGAGAGGGTGCAAATGGACCTCAGTCTGCAGTTCATCTCCACCTGAAAGACACTAACCACACGTTTGAGGACAAGGAAGTTAAAATCTTAGCCAGAGAGAAGAAATGGTTTGAGAGAGGTGTCAAGGAAGCATTCTATGTGAAACAGTTGAAACCCAGCCTTAACCGGGGAGGGGGTCTGAGACACGCTTTGTCCCCTGTTTACAATGGGGTACTCAGGTCAAAGCAGTTTCAGTCTTTTGTTCATGGTAATGTGTCATTCACGTCATCAGGAGAGTCGTCAAGGGAGCCATCAGGAGAGGCTTCCATCCCATCATTACGAGGGACAGCTGCCCTGTCATTAGGAGGGTGCTAACTAGAGCATAATAGGTGCTAATTAGAGCTATTGTTTAGTCACTAGCCTATAGCAGTCGGCCTCTCGGTAGGAGGGGTCTGGTTAGGTTTAAAAAACTCCAGCTTTTGTTGGCTTCTGTTTATTCTTCTCTACAAGAGTCAAGACAGAAGTCTACCAGAGCAAGAATTTTAGCTGAGGAAGCTTCTGCGATTTGAAGCAAAACGTCCTCGCGTCAAGCAACCCAGTCCAGTCGAAGATTCAAGCTTCTCTGCTACTTGAACCTTCATGCGCATGCGTGAATTTTTTCATGTCTGTCGATTGCGTCATTTGCTGGTAAGCAGCCTTTGTGTTAGGATGGGTGTAGTCTCTCATCATTTTTTCTTTGCAAGGAAATGGCGGAACGACTGGAGCAGCGCGACTGCATCAAATTTTGCCAGAAACTGGGCGACAGCCAGGTGGAAACCATTCGGATTATTCAGACGGCTTTTGGTGATGATGCTATGGGCATCACACAAATTAAGGAGCGGTACAACCAGTTTAAAGACGACCGCACAACGGTGGAGAGTGCACCGCGCTCCGGGCGGCCATCCACATGCTGAAATGACCAAATCATTTCCAAAGTGAACGCTGTGGTGATGCGGAACCGTTGTGTGACTATCCGAGAAACTGTGGAAGAGGTGGACATCAGCACTTTTTTGGCACATTCCACTGTGACAGAAGATTTTGCCATGAAAAGAGTTGCAGCGAAATTCATGCCGATGGCTTTGGCACGAAGCTGATGGCGGAGCAAAAGCGCCACCGTGTTGAAGTCTCACAGGACATGTTGTGACATGCCCAGCTCTTCCACAATTTCTCAGATAGTCACACGACTGAAAAGCCACCGAAAGCTGTCTGAATCTTCCGAATGGTGTAAGAGCTGGGCATGTCACAACATGTCCTGTGAGATTTCAACACGGTGGTGCTTTTGTTCCGCCATCAGCTTCGTGCCAAAGCCATCGGCATGAATTTCGCTGCAACTCTTTTCATGGCAAAATCTTCTGTCACAGTGGAATGTGCCAAAAAAGTGCTGATGTCCACCTCTTCCACAGTTTCTCGGATAGTCACATGACGGTCCCGCATCACCACAGCGTTCACTTTGGAAATGATTTGGTCATTTCAGCATGTGGATGGCCGCCCGGAGCGCGGCTCGCTCTCCACCAATGTGTAGATGTCTTTAAACCGGTTGTACCGCTCCTTAATCTGTATGATGCCCATAGCATCGTCAACGAAAGCCGTCTGAATAATCTGAATGGTTTCCACCTGGCTGTCGCCCAGTTTCTGGCAAAATTTGATGCAGTCGCGCTGCTCCAGTCATTCCGCCATTTTCCTTGCAAAGAAAAAATGACGAGAGACTCCACCCATCCTCACACAAAGGCTGCTTACCAGCAAATGATGCAATCGACAGGCGTGAAAAAATTCACGCATGCGCACGAAGGTTCAAGGTTGGCTCATGCAAGCACATGTGATTCAAATCCATCAGGTTTTTGAAAAAAATAAAAAGGTCGGATACTTTTCTAACAGACCTGGTATATTGAGTATACAGTTAGTCTGTTATGTTTGTTTAAGGGTGCAGTATTCCCATGTGCCTTACACAAGCAGGTCCACGATGCAAACTCTGCTTGTATATACAATAAAATTGAATTGAACAGAACACCATCATTTAGAAAATAAAAGTAAACACTAATGGACAAGTACAAATTCTTAAACTTAAGGGTTTATTGGTTCAGCTCAGGGAGCTTTGGTGGGCTCTGTCAGCTGGGATGCACTGATGCATTGGCGCATATCTGTTAACTAAACAGAAATCGTCTCACTTGAGTCCGTCATCTAAATTGGTACACACTGCGACAATCTGATTGGTTTATTTCATATTATGCCCAAACAGGCTATGTAATTAAGACAATATATAAAACCCCTTTGCAGCCTGCACCCTATTTTGTTCTCAGGTTATGCCGGGCAAATAGGAAAAATGAATTGGACTGTCTCTAAATGCACCTGCACTACGAACATTGTAACATGCACCAAAGATTGTCAATATAGAGTCCATGAAGTTGCTCTATATGAATCACTGCAATATAGTTCATGTTGATCAGGGAGGTTTTTCCTCAGGCTTCTACCCAAATGACTCTTAAATGTTTGTAGTATTGAATAATGTACATTGAAAATATGCTACTTGACAAACATTATAGTTTCAGAAGAAGAATATCATGTCAAGAAGAATTCATTATTTTTTTATCATTGCCATTTGTCATCACGGTCAAAATGATATTCTATGAATTGTGCATTGTGCAGTTATCTGGACTCACTATTCCTGGGAGTAAAAGTCTCAGCTAAATGTTAGGATGTAACCACTTCATATAGAATGGGGAGGAGAGACTTCACAAAGAGAACACAGGGAAAGTACAGACAGAAACAACTGCAAGGACATTCCATTTCAATTCAATTAATTTTATTTGTATAGCGCCAAATCACAGCAATGTGGCCTCACACACGCTTCATACAAGTAAGGTCTAACTTTATCAACCCCCCTGAGTAAGCACACAGGTGACAGTGGTAAAGAAAAAACTCCCTCTGATGATAATGAGGAAGAAACCTCAAGCAGACCAGACTCAGAGGGGTGACCCACTGCTTAGGCCATTCTAACGGTTACAAGGGTTTTTTTTTGTTGTTTGTTTGCTTTTTTTTTTTTTTTTTTTTTACAAATTTTACAAGAATTTCTTAACAAACAGAAGAAACTGAAAACAGAAACAGAGAAGAAAAACATAACAGAAGAACAATGGTATCCCGTACACTGTATCGTGTTAACATAGTTGATATAACATTGGCAAATATTACATATAATTTTGCTGTTATGTCTGAGATGGATGACAATATCAGGGCTATAATCTATACTGTGGAGCGCCTAACAATTTTTTGTCAGGTGACTTGTGGGCTATTAAAAATTTCAATAGTGAAACACAAGTCAACCTAGTTTACAGCTGTCTTATCTAAGTTGAAACAAATTACTATTGTCTGTCGCACATACATTCCAAATGCACTGAGTACTGTCAAGGAAAAGCCTGAAATATATGAAAGAAAGAAAAAAAAACAATATGTAGCAGTATGGTAAATAGTGCTGTATGAACCTACTGCAAAATACAGTCAATAGAGGCACTGTTGGAACCCCCTGCCATCAGTGTGGCACCAGACATTGATGGTGTAAAAATACAAAACGCTATGCACCTTGTTGTTACTGTCACCTGACATGTAACCATCATTAATGTAAACAGACATGGGACGAAGTCACCATCAAGTCACTCTCAAGTCATAATGATCACCAATTGTTTGCAAGCTGACTTGAGACTTGACCTGACTTGAGAATGACTTGACAGTGACTTCGTCCCACCTCTGCATGACACTATGCATGACACACACCTTCATGTGAACAAGGCCTGTCAGTTTAACATGGATATCGTGACTCTGCAAATAGAACTTATAAAAATTTTATATTATCACCATTTCGATATACGAGGTCTATTAGAAAAGTATCCGACCTTATTATTTTTTTCAAAAACCATATGGATTTGAATCACGTGTGATTGCGTCAGACAAGCTTGAACCTTCATGCGCATGCGTGAGTTTTTTCATGCCTGTCGGTTGCGTCATTCGCCTGTGAGCAGGCTTTGAGTGAGGAGTGGTCCACCCCTCTCGTCGTTTTTTTCATTGTTTAGGAATGGCTCAGAGACTGCCGCTTTGCTTGATCAAACTTTTTTCAGAAACTGTGAGGGACATCAAAGTGGATACCATTCGAGAAATTCAGATGGTTTTTGGTGAAAATTTTATGGGCTTCAAAGAGATTACAGAGTGTTACTGTCGCTTTAAGGACGGCCCAGAGCGACTGGTGATGCGCCGCGCTCCGAAGCCGCCATCGACAGGCTGAGTGACCATTTCATTTCTAAACGGATTGTTGTGAAAGTGACGTGACACGGACCCACAACAGGGGGCGTTAATGAACGGACAATGGATAAGCCAAAAGTAACAATTTAATGTTGTGAATCGCACAACGACGTACAGACAATAACAATATGGTGGACTGTCAATCATACACCAGGTGACGTGTGGGCAGGCTCAACGATAGAAGACACCTGGTGAGAGAAGTCAGACCCGGTACTGCTGGCAGAAAACAGAGACAGTCCTGATGAGTGTGAGTTCGCACACTCAGTAATCCCACAGTCAGTGTTCAGTAAAGGAGGGAGAACCTCCACCTCCAATCACACACTCGTGCAGCTCCTGTTTAAACCACTTATCTGGTTTGGGGTGTGAGGCGAAGCCGTCGCTGTCACACCAAACGCCAATCCCACAGATAAGGCAGAACACCACAGGATAACAAAAGAAGTTCAGATTATCACTCAACGGTTTGAGTCAACAGAGAAATTACCTGAATGGTAGCTGATTTCTTGGCGAGAAGGTGGAGTTGCAGTCCGGCCTTTATGGTGGTGGTGATGAGTAGTGGATGAGTGACAGCTGGTACGGATGATGAGTGACAGCTGTCACTCCTGGTTGCTCCGACGCCCTCTCGTGCTTGAAGCCCGCACTTCAAGCAGGGCGCCATCTTGTGGTGGTGGGCCAGCAGTACCTCCTCTTCAGTGGCCCACACAACATGGATGGCTGTATGGATCCATGACCATCGTGTGCAATTTCTCTGGTTATCACAAGAGCTGGACATCAACCATTTTCTGGCAGATTTCACTTTTAACAAGAGATTTTGTCATGGAAAGCCGAGCGGAGGCTTCGCGCGTCACGATGGATTCGCTACTGGAACAAGACAAAACCACCTCCGTTTTGGTCTCACAGGACGGCTTTGAGATGGCGTTCAGACGGTGTCGGTGGTTTTTCCATCGAGTGATTATCCGAGAAATTGTGGATGTGCCTGGAACATGTCCCGTGAGGCTTCATCACAACGTTGCTTTGCGCCATGCGGCACCGCCGCGATGCACAGAATTCCTCCGCACGTCTGTCTCAATGTGCCGAAAAAGTGCTGATGTCCACATCTTTTCACAATTCCTGTGCTAGTCAGATGACATCCCGGATAAAACACAGCGTCCAGTTTGGAAATGAACAGCACATTCCACTGTTACAGGAGTTTTTGTCATGGAAAGAGGAGAGGAGGCTTCGCGCGTCGCGGCGGTGCCGCATGGCGCAAAGCAACGCCGTGATGAAGCCTCACAGGACATGTTCTGGCATGTCCAGGCACATCCACATCCACAATTTCTCGGTGGTTTTGTCTCGTTCCAGTAGTGAATCCATCATGACGCGCGAAGCCTCCGTTCGGCTTTCCATGACAAAATCTGTTGTTAAAAGTGAAATTTGCCGGAAAATGGTTGATGTCCAGCTCTTGTGATAACCAGAGAAATTGCACACGATGGTCACGGATCCATACAGCCATCCGTTTAGAAATGAAATGGTCGCTCAGCCTGTCGATGGCAGCTTCGGAGCGCGGCGCACCACCAGTCGCTCTGGGCCGTCCTTAAAGCGACAGTAACACTCCGTAATCTCTTTGAAGCCCATAAAATTTTCACCAAAAACCATCTGAATTTCTCGAATGGTGTCCACTTTGATGTCCCTCACAGTTTCTGAAAAAATTTTGATCAAGCAAAGCAGCAGTCTCTGAGTCATTCCTAAACAATGAAAAAACTACGAGAGGGGTGGACCACTCCTCACTCAAAGCCTGCTCACAGGCAAATGACGCAACCGACAGGCGTGAAAAAACTCACGCATGCGCACGAAGGTTCAAGCATGTCTGACGCAATCACACGTGATTCAAATCCATATGGTTTTTGAAAAAATAATAAGGTCGGATACTTTTCTAATAGACCTCGTATTGCAAGTAATGATAAAATGTAAGACTGCATTAATAACAGTGTTATGTAATTGAAATGTTGAAAAAATACAGTTTGAGTTCACTAACAGCTCTAATCCAGGGGCCTATTGGATTCTTTCCTTTTCACTTCAGGGCAATTCTATGGTAACGGGATTACAACAGCAGCAAAATCTGGACATATGGCATCTAACCACAACAGATTCGCTCAGATTATTATTCCGTTGCCATAGGATTGCACTTCAGCAACTGGTGGAAAACAGGCTTTCTCTCATATGACACAATTATCAAAAGTAATAAAGAACTTGAGACCTGAGGGTTTTTTTTTTAAAGTGAACTTGTTTAATAAATATAACATTAGCACACAATGGATGCCATTCAAAAGCCTATGGCAGTCAGAACTAAAAATTATCACCTTTTTAGCAGTGGAGCAATCGATCAACCGAAAGAACAAAATTCTAAATATTAAGAAAAGAGCAATGTTGGCTGCAAACATGTTGCTGATTGATATGACATATGAAACCTAACATGTAATTGATCTTATCAGCAGTGTGTTTATCACTTTAGACTGAAGAAGCTGCAGGAATACACCGTCAAAAAAGTGCATATTGCTCATTCAGAGCAATTTAGAAAGAAAGACAAGGAACGCAACTTCAAAGAGATGCAGAGAGAGTGAAATTAACTCGAAAAAGAGGAAAATTAAGTTAGTTACTGCTGCTTTTCATGACTAACATGCAATTAAGCAAGACTTTGCAGTTTGCCTGCTGCTACTGCTGAATTAAACCTTAAAGAAAGGGCATGTGCCTTTAACTTGTTCTTCACACTCCACTTTTAAGCCTCCTTCAGGTGATGCCTTCAGGACACAAACTAATAAATGCTAAACTCGCGTCCCATTCAGCCCAAAGTGTTTCTGTGTGTTTGCACAGCAAGCAGCCTGTCAGACAAACTGTGGCACCTCTGCAGTTAGATTAGTGTTTACAATTAGCATGCAAATAAACACTACACAGATCATGAAATGTTGAGTGGACAAACATCAAAACGAATAGATCTGATTTTTATTTAAATTCAGATTTTCAGCATTTTACAGTAAACATCCATTTTTTAAATTAAATTTCATTCAACTTTCAGTCTCACATTGTACTTGTGTATATTTTTGTGGTTGCGTTTTTGTTCATGAAATAGGAAATGAATAATTTGTTGATGGATTAAGGTGCAGAGAAAGCCCTGTCAGAGGAATGGGTGGGGGACAAAAGCTTTGGTAATCTTCTGGACTCACACAAGCTTTTCCACACCCTTCCTGAGGTTAAGCCACACCAAAACATGCTGCCCTAATCATCAGGTCAAGGGGACTGCCACTAGGAGATAGTGGAGGTGGAACTCGTGGGGGAAGCAGTTGTGTCATAGATGCTGTCAGATTACCACACGTCAATACAGGAATCAGTGGAAAACATTTGGGCCAAACATCTGAAAATCTTATATGACAAATGTCAAGATTGTGCTGTTGTGAATAATCCCAGCATGTAATATATTAGGCCTGTTAGCATTTGGACATAAATTCCATGATTTTTGTTGTTGTTGCTGCTGTAATTCAATTTCAATTTAATTCAATTTATTTCATTTATACAGCACCAAATCACAACAAAGTTGCCTCAAGGTGCTTCACACAAGTAAGGTCTAACCTTACCAAACAGGCGACAGTGGTAAGGAAAAACTCCCTCTGATGATTTGAGGAAGGAACCTCAAGGAGACAAGACTCAAAGGGGTGACCCACTGCTTAGGCCATTCTACCAAACACACGACAACACAAATATACAGGAAATTTTGGTAGTCCATGCTAGTGTCCAAGACGCAAATGTTGTGAAAGTGTAGTGACACGGACCCACAACAGGGGGCGCAAATGAACGGTCAATAGATGAGCCAAAAAGTAACAATTTAATGTTGTGAAGGTGCACAACGAATATACAAACAATCTCAGAATCTGATAACAGTCAAACCACAAAGGTGACGTGTGGGCAGGCTCGAGGATAGAAGACGTCTGTCCTGAGAAGAGCCGGAACCACACGATTTCCGCCGCCACTGAACCTGGTGAATACTGGAGCCGCCAAGTCGAGAAATTCCCAGGTGATCACCGTCCCCGACTGTCGGATCTGGTACTGCTGGCGAAGAGCAAAGACAGTCAAGTGTGGGTGTGTGTACACCCCGTAACAACAACGGTGGGAATGCCACCTCCACCTCTAATACACACTCGTGCAGCGTCTGTGTAACCACTTATCTGACGGGAAGTAGGACGAAACAGTCGCGACCCACGCCGGTCCTCTGGTTAGACAGCTGCAACACAATCAATCAATACAGGCAGAGAACGTTACCTCCATAGAAGTACGATATCTCGGCAATGAGGTGGAGATGACGTCTGGGTTTTATGGAGTGAGATGATGAAGAATGAGTGACAGCTGTCAGGAAATAATGAGTGACAGCTGTCACTCCCGGCTGTGTCCGTGGCGGCAGCGCCCTCTCGTGCCTGAAGCCAGCACTTCAGGCAGGGCGCCCTCTGGTGGTGGGCCAGCAGTACCTCCTCTTCTGGCGGCCCACACAACAGGACCGCCCCCTCAACGTGCGCCTCCTGGCGCCCGACCAGGCTTATCGGGGTGTCGACGGTAGAAATCGGCCAGGAGGGCCGGATCCAGGATGAAGCTCCTCTTCACCCAGGAGCGTTCTTCGGGTCCATACCCCTCCCAGTCCACCAGATATTGGAACCCCCGACCCATTCGACGGACGTCCAGGAGCCGGCGCACTGTCCAAGCCGGCTCCCCGTCAATGATCCGGGCAGGAGGCGGCGCCGGACTGGGAGCACAGAGGGGTGAGGTGTGGTACGGTTTGAGTTTGGAGATGTGGAACACCGGGTGGATCCGCAGTGAAGCTGGGAGCTGGAGCTTCACTGCGGCAGGGCTAAGGACCTTGAGGATGCGAAATGGGCCGATGAACCTGTCCATCAGTTTCGGTGACTGTACCTGAAGTGGGATGTCCTTCGTCGACAACCACACCTCCTGCCCGGGCTGGTATGCAGGGGCCGGGGACCGCCGGCGGTCTGCATGGGTCTTGGCCCTCGTCTGGGCCTTCAACAAGGCAGAACGGGCGGTGCGCCACACCCGACGGCACCTCCGAAGGTGGGCCCGGACCGAGGGCACACCGACCTCTCCCTTCACCACGGGAAATAATGGGGGCTGGTACCCCAAACACACCTCAAATGGGGAGAGGCCGGTAGCAGAAAACACCTGGCTGTTATGCGCATACTCGATCCAGGCCAGATGGTTACTCCAGGCCGTCGGGTGCGCGGATGTCACACAGTGGAGGGTCTGTTCCAGCTCCTGGTTGGCCCGCTCTGCCTGTCCGTTCGTCTGTGGATGGTACCCGGACGAGAGGCTCACGGTGGCCCCCAGTTCCCTGCAGAAACTCCTCCAGACATGAGAGGAAAACTGGGGACCATGATCCGAGACTACGTCAGTGGGAATCCCATGCAGACGGACGACATGGTGGACCAAGAGGTCCGCTGTCTCCTGGGCCGTAGGGAGCTTCGGGAGGGCCACGAAGTGGGCCGCCTTGGAGAATCGGTCCACTATCGTGAGGATGGTGGTGTTGCCCTGGGACGGTGGGAGACCCGTGACAAAATCCAGGCCGATGTGGGACCAGGGGCGATGAGGCAAAGGAAGCGGTTGGAGCAGACCTTGGGACTTCCTGTGGTCAGCCTTGCCCCTGGCACAGGTGGTGCAGGCCTGGATGTACTCCCGGACGTCGGCCTCCATAGACGCCCACCAGAAGTGCTGCCGGACAACTGCCACGGTCCTTCGCACCCCTGGATGACAGGAGAGCTTGGAACCATGACAGAAGTCAAGGACCGCAGCCCTGGCCTCTGGTGGGACGTATAGTTTGTTTCTTGGTCCAGTTCCCGGGTCCGGGCTTCGTGCCAGGGCCTCCTGGACGATCTACTCCACGTCCCAGGTGAGGGTGGCCACGATAGTGGACTTAGGCAGGATGGGCTCTGGTGGATCCGACAGTGCAGTCTTGACCTCCTCTTCGTGTACCCGGGACAAGGCATCCGACCTCTGGTTCTTGGTCCCGGGGCGATAGGTGATCCGGAAGTCAAAACGCCCGAAGAACAGTGACCAGTGGGCTTGCCTGGGGTTCAGCCGCTTGGCGGTCCTGATATACTCCAGGTTCCGATGGTCAGTGAAAACCGTGAATGGCACAGACGCTCCCTCCAACAGGTGTCTCCACTCCTCAAGAGCCTCTTTCACCGCAAGGAGTTCTCGACTGCCGACGTCATAGTTCCGTTCAGCCGGGGTCAACCTGCGAGAAAAGTAGGCACACGGGTGAAGAACCTTATCGGTCTCTCCGCTCTGGGATAGCACGGCTCCTATCCCTGAGTCAGAGGGGTCCACTTCAACCACGAACTGGCGGCTAGGGTCGGGCTGCACCAAAACTGGCGCAGTAGAGAACCGTCATTTCAACTCCTTGAACGCGGCTTCGCACCGATCCGACCAGGTGAAGGGGACTTTTGGAGAGGTCAGGGCTGTCAGGGGGCTAACTACCTGACTGTAGCCCTTAATGAACCTCCTATAGAAATTAGCGAAGCCGAGGAACTGTTGCAGCTTCCTACGGCTTGTTGGTTGGGGCCAATCTCTCACCGCCGCAACCTTGGCCAGATCAGGGGCGACGGAGTTAGAGGAGATGATAAACCCCAGGAAGGACAAAGACGTGCGGTGAAACTTGCACTTCTCGCCCTTCACAAACAGTCGGTTCTCTAACAACCGCTGCAGGACCTGACGTACATGCTGGACATGGGTCTCAGGATCTGGAGAAAAGATGAGAATATCGTTCAGATATACGAAGACAAATCGGTGCAGGAAGTCCTGCAAGATGTCGTTAACCAAGGCTTGGAACGTCGCGGGGGCGTTGGTGAGGCCGAACGGCATGACCAGGTACTCAAAGTGACCTAACGGGGTTTTAAATGCCGTCTTCCATTCGTCTCCCTTCCGGATCCGAACCAGGTGATACGCATTTCTAAGATCCAGCTTAGTAAAGATTTTGGCTCCATGCAGGGGGGTGAACACGGAATCCAACAATGGCAACGGGTATCGGTTGCGAACCGTAATCTCATTCAACCCCCTGTAATCAATGCATGGACAGAGTCCGCCATCTTTCTTGCCCACAAAAAAGAAACCTGCACCCATCGGGGAGGTGGAGTTCCGGATCAGCCCGGCAGCTAATGAGTCCCGGATGTAGGTCTCCATTGATTCGCACTCAGGTCGTGAGAGGTTGTACAGCCTGCTGGACGGGAACTCCACACCTGGAACCAAATCAATGGCACAATCGTACGGATGGTGCGGGGGAAGGGTGAGTGCCAGATCCTTGCTGAAGACGTCAGCAAGATCGTGGTACTCAACCGGCACTGCCGTCAGATTGGGAGGGACTTTGACCTCCTCCTTAGCATGTAAACCGGGAGGAACCGAGGATCCTAAACATACCCGATGGCAGGTTTTGCTCCACTGAACCACTACCCCAGATGGCCAATCAATCCGGGGATTGTGCTTCAACATCCATGGGAAGCCTAAAATCACGCGGGAGGTAGAAGGAGTTACAAAAAACTCAATCTCCTCCCGATGGTTTCCAGACTCCACCAGAGTTACTGGTTGTGTCGTGTGTGTGATTAAAGGGAGGAGGGTGCCATCTAGTGCCCGCACCTGCAATGGCGAAGGAAGCGCCACCAGAGGGAGCCCTACCTCCCTTGCCCATCGGCTGTCTAGCAAATTCCCTTCTGACCCCGTGTCCACCAGTGCTGGGGCTTGAAGGGTTAAATCCCCGCTCAGGATTGTAACTGGGAGTCGTGTGGCAATCTGTGTGTGTCCCACGTGAATGTTATGACCCCCCCTTAGCCCAGTCTCTAAGGGCGGTTGTTGTCGTTGTGGCCGTTTGGGGCAGTTTTTCTGTATGTGCTCCTTTGAGCTGCAGAGAAAACACTCCCCACGGACCAGCCTCCTCATTCTGTCATCTGTTCTCGGTTTGGCCCTGCGTGTTTCCCTAGCAACGTCAGCAGGGGGAGCTGTTGCCTCACGGAGCGCTGCGGCTGTGGAGCGTGAGGAGGGCGGCCCCTTTTTGAACACGGAAGGGAGAGGGATGGCGCGTACCCAGCCACGTCCTTCGCCTCGCTCCCGACGGCGTTCCTCCAACCGATTGTCTAACCGTATAACGAGATCGATAAGCCCATCTAAATCCCGCGGTTCTTCCTTAGCTACCAGATGCTCCTTCAGGGCCGATGACAGTCCGTTTATGAAGGCGGCGCGGAGCGCAACGTTATTCCAGCCGGACCTCGCAGCCGCGATGCGGAAGTCGACTGCATATTCGGCTGCGCACCGGCGCCCCTGTCACATTGACAGCAGCATTGTTGAAGCGGTCTCTCCTCTGTTAGGGTGATCAAACACAGTTCTGAACTCCCCCACAAACCCAGTGTATGCTGATAACAACCGTGAGTTCTGTTCCCAGAGCGCCGTAGCCCAGGCGCGTGCCTTACCCCGAAGCAAGTTAATAACATAAGCCACCTTGCTGGCATCAGACGCGTACATCACGGGTCGTTGTGCAAAGACGAGCGAACACTGCATCAGAAAGTCCGCGCACGTCTCCACACAACCCCCGTACGGCTCTGGGGGACTTATGTATGCTTCAGGGGATGGTGGGGGGGTTCGTTGAATGACCAGTGGAATGTTAATATCCGGCACCGGGTCGGCAGGAGGAGGAGCCGCAGCAGCGCTCTGATCGCGCGCTTCCACCTGTGCGGTGAGAGCCTCCATCCTGCAATTAAGGATGACGTTTTGCTCGGACATCAAATCCAGCCAAGCGGTAAAGGCGGTGAGGATTTGCTGCAACTCACCGAGCACGCCTCCTGCAGACGCCTGTGCACCCTGCTCTTCCATTGGCTGTCCAACAGATGGGTGACGCCCCTCGGGATCCATGACGCTGGCCGAGATATCCTGTTGTGAAAGTGTAGTGACACGGACCCACAACAGGGGGCGCAAATGAACGGTCAATAGATGAGCCAAAAAGTAACAATTTAATGTTGTGAAGGTGCACAACGAATATACAAACAATCTCAGAATCTGATAACAGTCAATCCACAAAGGTGACGTGTGGGCAGGCTCGAGGATAGAAGACGTCTGTCCTGAGAAGAGCCGGAACCACACGATTTCCGCCGCCACCGAACCTGGTGAATACTGGAGCCGCCAAGTCCCGAATTCCCAGGTGATCACCGTCCCCGACTGTCGGATCTGGTACTGCTGGCGAAGAGCAAAGACAGTCAAGTGTGGGTGTGTGTACACCCCGTAACAACAACGGTGGGAATGCCACCTCCACCTCTAATACACACTCGTGCAGCGTCTGTGTAACCACTTATCTGACGGGAAGTAGGACGAAACAGTCGCGACCCACGCCGGTCCTCTGGTTAGACAGCTGCAACACAATCAATCAATACAGGCAGAGAAAGTTACCTCCATAGAAGTACGATATCTCGGCGATGAGGTGGAGATGACGTCTGGGTTTTATGGAGTGAGATGATGAAGAATGAGTGACAGCTGTCAGGAAATAATGAGTGACAGCTGTCACTCCCGGCTGTGTCCGTGGCGGCAGCGCCCTCTCGTGCCTGAAGCCCGCACTTCAGGCAGGGCGCCCTCTGGTGGTGGGCCAGCAGTACCTCCTCTTCTGGCGGCCCACACAACAGCAAATTTATTTTTCCTGAACCTTTCAGGCAGTATGGTAGACTCTTGTCCAACATGACAGCTTTCTTTTCGCTTATTGCCACCTTTGTCAAAACCTGAAAAATAGCTCTACGGCCAGAGATCGATGTTGAATGACGTCACCAAGGGTAAACATTACACACGTGGCTGACTTAGAAATATTAGCACGTGCATTTGTTGACATTTTGGACTTAGTTCATTTTCGAGGTTGCATAGCCCCAATTTAATTGTTTGAATTTGAGATCCATTAACATGGATCAAAATTATATTCTCTAAATTCCAATCAAGTGAGTGTTTTTTTTTTCTATTTCAACTAAGTTCGCTCAACTGAAGATTTTTTAAATTTCAAATTATGAGTTTTGTTCCCAAATCAGCAAGATTTAGTCCTACCACCATGTGACGTCGGATATTTTAATATATGCATGACGTCATGTTCATGTGCCGATCTCTGACCGGACAAGAGTCTACCATACAGCCTGAAAGGTTCAGGAAAAATACATTTGTGTCCAGGACGGGAGAGGAGAGGCGAGTTTGGGGGGGGGGGGTCCACAGATCCTGTCTATTTCATGACCATTGCAGAAGACACCCACTTCTACTTCTGTAACCGGTGGTGCAGCAGACAAAAGTTGCACTATGTTCAGGGTCGCCACAGTAGATCTAGTACAGATCTGCACTGGTATTAAGCACAAGTTTTATACCACTTACATTTCCTGTCACAACTCCAATTTTACACACAGCTCCTGGTGTTTCCCAGCCAAGTACTGATTATTAGGACCTACTCCACTTCACTTCATTACTCCACTTGAGATCTGATGGGATATGGTGTACACAAATCTGAATAGCATCTTAAAAGGTGCACAATGCATAGATTCTGCCTTGGTGGCTTCCCTGGCTTGTCTCCTCCTTTCTTGAAGTTTGCTTGCATATTCCAGATAGATTCAATGACTTGGAAAATAAAGAAAAGTGGCTGTAAAAGTGATGATTTGTATTAAGAATAATACTTATATTTAGTTTGTCCAATTACACTAAACAGATACTCATTGAATGAACTCAATTTTGTACATGATTGATTTCAATCCAATACGTATGTGAGGCCCCAAATCAAACAAAGTACATAAATGCAACACAGTTTAGTTTAACTGATTTGGGGATATACATATTTATTTGATGGAAATCCTGCCCAACATTTAATTCACTTTATCTAATGAGTTTTTTTTAGTGTGCAGCCACTGAAAATGGAGGGACTGTGGACAAAAACGGCTATAATTCCTTTTGTTGTTGTTGTTGTAAAGCCCCTTGAATTAAAGCTGAATGTCTACACTACAAGCACATCTTGATTGCTTCATTTCCACTCCATTGTGGTGGTTTACAGAGGCAAAATTTCAAAAACTGTCACTGTCCAAATACTTGTGGACCTTACTGTATGTGCATGTCAGGTTAAAAATAACTGCCAATTTATATATATGTAATAAATAAAATTAAAAACATAACGTCAGACGGATCAACCTAAAAATACATAGTTTTGCCTTCAACAGTTATAAATTGTATAAACATAAGTAAAAAATTAAAATTGGAAAAACCAACCACTACTACCACTAGTTTACAATCATCCAAGAATCTGTTATTTTTGTATTTTGGAGAGTGTAGACGTTAATTAAACAGGAAAATTATGTTATCAACAGGAAAGAAAAAGAAAAAAAAGAAAGTCAAAATTTATTCTGGCAGTCACGCTCACAAAAACTTGACTAAAACTTTGCCAAAGAACATGTGAGTAAAAGTTTATCAGCAAATTTCCCAAAAAAAAAAAAAAGTATGAAATGTTTATAGTAAATATATTTTAGAAAACTGAATGGTTGTTTGTTTGCTGAGTTTGGAGCAAACAACCTGATGTGCAGCTTGTGGTGGCCAGCGGGCGGGGGCTGAAGTCCCTCCCCGGGTGGCGGTGAGCGCAGGGCGGCCAGGCTGCTAAAGGCTCCGGCAGCCAGAGGGACGATGGTGGAGGGCTGGTAAACATGGCGGTGCTCTCCGCGGATGGGAGGTACGGATTAAACTGTAGCACAGAGAGCGCCGAGGGTGTCACCGTATTACATGTAAAACTAACGGAGACGGCACTGAGATCCATAGAGAGCTACCAAAACTGTAAGGTGAGTGAAACATTATTGTTTTTTTTATATAGACTAAAATTAACTCCACTGTGTGCTGCGACGGCTGAGCAGAGAACTGCCACGCACTGCTAAAGCTGCTAAATTAGCTAAACTGTTGGCAGGGCGATTTTTTTTTCTGATGAACGCCTTATTTTTTTAATTATATTATTTATGTGTGTGAGTCTTATCAACAGGAAACGACAAAGGCGGTTTTAGGTTGACGATGTAACCCGGTTTTGTGAACTGACAAACATATATAAAGCCAGAAAAGCCTTTTAAAAAGTTGGACGTTGTGCTTGGCTAATGTTAGCACTCTGTTATGTGCTGTGCTGGCCAAGCAAGTCCATTTTTTTAACTAAACTTTGACCATATTAGGAAAGTGTTTATTTCATATCCACGAATAAACCTGAGTGACAAATATGTGAGGTTTTTTTTTTTTTTTGAACGTCGGAAGTTAACGATTTTGATATTGATTCTACAGGGTTTTACATAAATGGAAGACAAATGTTTAACTGAGCGTATTTTGATGTTCTGTTAATGTAAGGACCATTTAAAAACTATATCAGGTTCATGTTTTCTGTCAGTCAGCGTACTTTTAAGTGTATCGGTGACTTTTCACTTTAACATATGGCTGAGCAAGTATTTAGCACAGCTTGGCATCTACGAAATCCATCTTTTTGCACTCGAGCTTGAAACTCCTCTGTTATATGATTGAGAAGAAACAATTCTCAAATGTGTTAACAGTTTAATTATTTTTTCAAGGGCAAATCAGAAACTTTAATTTGCCACTTTTTGAGTATGATAATTTGCATAGTGACTCTAGTCTGTAATAGTTTTTTGGGGGGAGGGGGTTGGCTGTTGGTCAAAACAAGTATTGTGAAGACTTTGCACTTTTGGTAATTGTAATGATCATTCTGTGCATTCGGGCATTTTATAGATTAAATATTTAACTCTTAATGACCTTGGTGTTTTGGAGCATTTTCTGCCAAAATGACATACACAAAACCTACCACTATTATCAACCTACAGAAAACATTTAAAATGACATGAATTGGATTAACATTTGTGATGCTTGCTCTGTATGCAGTCTCTTAACTGCAGAAAGATGAGGAGTTGTAGAAGTAACTATAAAAAAATGGCATTAGACACCACTGCTCTTTTGGCAAAAAAATGGAATTAGTGTCAAACTGATTTTTGAACATATGGACAAGAACCCACATGAAAAATGCAACACATGGAATCTACTATGGAAGATTTTGTTCCTCAGTGGAGTTCAACCTCACTAGTGGAGGTGGTTAACAGGGTAATTTAACAGACTTTTTTTTTTTGGTTGGTGGATATTTTGAATTTATTTTCGCTGCTAGCAGAATGCTGGAGATGCAGCAGTTGACTGTGGTGAATGCTGGCGTGAACAGTGTTGCCACAGTTACTTTGAAAAAGTTATCCGATTACCATGGATGCAGTTTGGTGGGGGATAGGGGGGACATGTCCCCCCCACCTTTTCAACCAGGGAGGACAGAATATGGTATGTTCCCCCCACCTTATGACATATATGTGTGTACTTGAAACATGCTATACCAGTCTTATGTGCAAAACCAT
Organism: Thalassophryne amazonica; assembly: GCF_902500255.1. Classification (NCBI taxonomy): domain Eukaryota; kingdom Metazoa; phylum Chordata; class Actinopteri; order Batrachoidiformes; family Batrachoididae; genus Thalassophryne; species Thalassophryne amazonica. The sequence continues at coordinate 94,458,189 of NC_047105.1, read as the reverse complement.
GTCAGAATAGTAACTTTGTTTCTGCAAGTTTGTATTTTTAGCAGCATTGACTTGTTTACAACACCTGTTTCTTGTTTGTCACATTCTGAATTTTGTAGGACTGTATTTGCCCAGATTTGAAACCAAAAATAGTTGCCTCTAGGGACTAGTGTCTACACATAAGTATCAATGGACCATATGCTAATTTACTAAATTCTGAAAGTTAGAAAAGGAAATCAGAAAAGCTATCTGGGACCTCAGAAAGCCCATCTGCAATTATTGCTTCATCTCCAAAATCAGTCTATGCAAGCGAAATTATGTTCAGTACGAGTATTGTCATTAGTGCTACATCGAAAATTTAATTCGTGATAAGTAATGTATCCTAAACTTATGATCTGTTGTTTTTTCAAACTTATGCAAAAACAAATCTTGAGGAAAAAAAAAATACAGTATGCGATAGTTAATAATTATTAAGAGCCTGCTCGTTCATATTTATGAATACATTTTACCACATTGCAGTTGTTTTTTTTTAATGAAAACTCAACCTATCGTTCTTTTTGAGTTCTACACATGTGGTGATACCTTATTTACACCAGGATGTTAATAAAATCAATGCTGGCTATTCTCAGAATAAAGTACTTATATCCACAGTTTCAAATTATATAAGTCAAATGGTGTCCACTTTATGGTCTTCTTAAAACATTAAAATTACTGTTCCTGATGCTCAGAATGCATCTGAGGTTATCTAGAAACCATTGGCTTCTGGGGTCTTAAAGCGGCCCCCAGACCCCGGCCTATGGGCTTCGGCCCTGCGGGCTTCACACTTTGTCCCCCCCCCCCAATTTCTAGTTCTAAATTGCGCCCTTGCCGATTACTGATTACTCCTTGAAAAGTAACTTAGTTACTGTACTGATTACTCAATTTTAAAAGTAACTGAGTTAGATTACTTAGGGTTAGGGTTATCTGATGAGGATACCCCCTGGTTGACTCCCTTGGGAGGTTTTCCAGGTATGTTCAACTTGGAGGAGGCCCCGGGAAGACCCAGGACATGCTGGAGGGATTATATCTCCCAGATGGCTTGGGAATGCCTCTGGATCCAGTGGGAAGAGTTAGAGAATTTGGCCAAGGATAGGGTAGTGTGGGATGAGCTGCTTGGTTGGATAAGTGGCAGAGAATGGATGAATAAATGAATGTTTTTTACATTTATTACCTTATGGTTATGTTTTCACCCCTGTAAGTTTGTCTGTTTGAACAGCCTGTAACCCACAATTTTTCCATATATCATTATGACATTTTTACAGAGGATTCATATCTGGATAGGCAAGAATGTATTACATTTTCAAGTTCATAGGTCAAAGTCAGGAAAAATCTTGGAAAACTGGAAAAATTCCTATCCTTAACATTGATCTAATTATCAAAAATGCATAACTCGGTCAAAAAAAAAGCTTGAATTTCTTTCGTATTGGAGAGCATTATGTAGGATGGTATCCTTTATTGACTGACAAAGTTTGATCCAGGTCTGATTTGGATTACATAATTTTTTGTCCTTTTAAATTTAACATTAAAACCCCAATTTAATGTATATTTTAACCAAGCGTGCCTCAGTCATCTCATATTTGAAAGTGAGGTGCAGACTGGCACTCACTATTGCCTGGCAAAGTTTGATCTGGATTGTGGATTTTGTGGGCATTTGAATTTAAGATGCAAACTGGCACTCTCAATGGACTGACCAAGTTTGATCTGCATTTGATCCGTATTGCGGATTTAGTGGGTATTTGATTTTAACATTTCAAAGCCATTTTGATCTATTATATTTTAACTTATGAAAAGCCACTTCTAACAGGACTTTGACCTTGAAAATTTTCTCCCAAGGTAAAAATGTGTGGAATTTGAAACAAGTATTGGCGGAGGTTTGCGCTGTATGAACGTAGTTCTCTAGTTTATTTTTTGTTGTTGAACGAAAGAAGCATTCCCATTAAAGTTCTATTTTCAAATTCGTAACACATCGCGCTGCAGCTTCTTTATAAAAAGAGACTTAATTCAGATGCCACTGTTTGATGCGTTAGTCATTGTAAATCATTGCCCATATTAAATCAGTTAAAAGTTGGTGAAGAACGGTAAAATGTCTCAAGCTCCATGCATAAAAGGTGAACCACAATTCTTTGCTTTTTTGCCCTGAGTGTGGAGACTGTATACTGATGAATTGCTATCTGTTATTTAAGATGGTCATTTTTATGTTTAGGCAGAAATAAGTTTAATGAAAAATTCTGTAAAACTACATATTTCTTTATTTTGAACTAGGTCAGTTTTGTGTAGTTGGAGGCTGGTAACCCGACACAAACGTTCAGTTAAACTTTTGTGTGTGCCGCGTGTCATGCTTTTCTCACAGCAAAAATACACACATGCACCCACAAAGACAGACATTCATATATAAAAGCACACGTGTGCAAGCAGAAACATGCATGCATGCCTCATTGTGATGATTAAGCTTCTGTGTATTTCTTCCATTGGCAGAGTGCAGCATTCACTTTTGCTTTATGTATCGTGAGAACAATAACTGAATTTGTTGTTTTGTTGTTGTTGTTATGACAAGCATTTTAACGTGCTTGGATAGCTTGTGTGCAACACAGTACAAAGGGTCTATGCACCGATGCACAGCTCGTGAAAGTCCAAGGGCTGATCTAGCTTCAGGGGAGGGCGGGTTGTGACTTTGCTCACCCTGGGGAATTTTTAAAACTTTAGTCGTTTTCCTGCATTCTAAAGTCCCTTTCACACCAGGCCTGTAGAGTTGTGTAATGCAGCGTACAGACTAGACAGCTCCACACTGATCTTAACCAGCTCTACGCTGAGTTTATGCTGCTCTACATGGCAGCATGTGAGATGCCAACACAAGACGGACGCAAAAAATGAATCATGTTTAATTTTTTTCTGTGTAGAGCACTTGACGCAGAAAGCTTGCAGTTTTTTAAGCAAGCCTACACAACATTGCGGTGGTGGTCTAGTGGTTAAGGCATTGGGCTTGAGACCAGAAGATCCTCAGTTCAAATCCCAGCCTGACTGGAAAATCACTAAGAGCCCTTGGAGAAGGTCGTTAATCCCCTATTGCTCCCGCTGTGTAGTGAACGCCTTGTATGGCAGCACCCTAAAATCAGGGTGAATGTGAGACATCATTTGTAAAGTGCTTTGAGCATCTGATGCAGATGGAAGAGCGCTATATAAATGCAGTCCATTTACTTATTTTTACCATACAATGAGATTTCCTGTATTTATTTATTTATTTATTTATTTTTAGGTTCTATCTCTCGGGCATTTCCATGCTGAATGGGAAAATTAGGCAAAAGTTTTTTTTATAGTGTTTCCCTTTAATTTTCAGTATTTTTAATATAAAATAAGTTGTTCTTTCAGGAAACAATACTTTTGGTTGTTAGGTGTTTTCTTCATGTAAATTTCAAGAATTGAATAACTGCATTTGTTTTGATTATTATTTTTTTTTTAGAATTTTAGATAGGATTTTTTTTCTCTTCTGAAGGATTATTTTTAAAGAAATCTCCAAAGTTTCACTGTTATGTCTATTTAAGTAGGTCTTCTAAATATTTTCAGTGGTGAAGTTTTGTTCTAGCATCTACTTTTTCTTTGACGGCCTTCCTCACTTGGTATTAAATGTTATGTAACGCAAATCACAAAAAAGTACAATTTTTCTCACAAAAAAAAGAATTCTATACTAGCAGTAAACTGACAATGATATATTTGCATCTCTAGCCCTCAATGGTTATTGGGAAACCAGTAGCAGGCCTGGTGTTTCCTTTTAAGATAAATTATTGAGCACTGAATATGTGTAATGTGAGTCACATGTAACGCGAGTCACAAAAATGGGATCAAGTAACGTGAGTCACAATGTTTAAACTTCATGATTTCTTTTTAAATTGTTTAAATTTCATCTCTTTGGTAGTTTCTAAGATTAAGTACAGATGGAAGCATTTTCTTTTACCCACAATTCATTTCACTTTCCTGTTTGTGCTGATGCCACACCTCATAAACAAAAGAAATTTTCATCTGACTTAATCTTGAAAATCAGGTAAGTTAAAAAAATGTATTTTACATTATCATTTGACTTTTGAATACTGAGAAACTGTAGACATTTAATTTGCACAAAAGTTAAGAAAATTAAGGTAAACAAAGAGCTGTTATTTAGCAAGGCCTACATGTATGTGTATGACTGAATGTTCATTACATGCATTATCTACATGTAAAAGTAGGTATACATCTTAAAGCCAATTGCCAGCAGACTGAGGCTGCCTCTGTGTTTCGCTGAACATTCTAAGCACACATGATTGAGTTTCACATAGTGATTTTAAAGGCAATAATTCCTTCCATAAGTGGTTTTGGTTATTCTTGTCACTTTGTCCGTGATATTTGGATGATAAACAGCTGTATGTCTCCTGCCGTACTTGTCGCCCGATGACATGGACCATTAACTCTTCACTTATGTCTAGTTGATATTTTCCACTGCTAGACTAATGTCTAGTTAAAATACTTGTTGTTAGTGATTAAAATTGTTCGACAAGACTGGGGATTTTTTTTTTTTATTTGCACCTTTAAAATAATGAGATTATAATGACCCGTGCTGTACCGCTCGCAGTCACACCCACACATAGAGATGTGTACCCACACCACTGACTTCATTAATGAAACTTGGTCAATAAAGGACAATTGTGTAAAAATACAATATATATAAATGTATTGGTTGTAGGAGCTGCGCTGCGTTGAACAGCAGCAGCTCAGCCTAGCAGCGTAGCTTAACAGCACAGATCCGTGTAACTTTCAACACTAATATTTGGGAATGTGTGAGTGTCAGAGTAAGTTTAATACTTTCCTGACATAATTTAATTTTACTGGCTCGATATCCTGGTCAAAATGGCATTTTTTAACACGTATTTTGCGAGCATTTTTCTGAGTGTGTTCAGTCGCGAATCTCCATTGAAAATGGTTTAACATCCGGGGACTTCGTCAATATTAAGCCCAGTTAGATGTCATGTCGTCGTCCATGAAGGGACGTTTTTGTTTAGTGTGCAGCATTGGGAGTGCGCTCTCTAGTACTCATATACAGCTCCATGGCTCAAACACACAGCAAGTTGACCCCTCCTCCTGCAGAATGGAGCTGGAGCAGTTTCTGATTCATATTGATGAATTGTTACAACCCAAGTGATGATTTATTTTGCTAATCATTTTCTTGTATTCTCTATTAAAAATTATAATTTAGCAACTGAAATGAAAAAAAAATTGTCATGACAAATTTTCCAGATATCACCACATACATAATGCACAGTTAGAGTACCTCACAGTTGCCATGTGTAGTCAAATGCAGTCTGTGCTATTGTTGGGCTGCACTCTACATTGAGTAGCAGCTTTCCATGTCTTGCTGACTGTGCATTCAAAGTTGCGTGTTGTGGTTGAACTAGTTATTCAGCTTTGTCTTTTTGTTGTGAAATGTGATCAGAATTATGTGTGCATGTCTGATGCAAAGGGACTCATCCTTCTCTTTATGTGTTACAAAAGCAATCTGTGTTATCTCAGGATTTTGTTTTAGCAGTGGAACTTTCCAGATGTCCAGAGAAGCTGTTATTAATCAAACACACATTCCTCGCAAGCCAGTACAGTTGATCTTCATCTTTGTAAAGAATGAGTGGATTGGTGTAGATGTCCACTCTTGCAGTTTTTTTGGGTGTGGGGGGTAGGGGAGCTCTTTTTTAAAGGGACGTTATCATGACAAAGCCTTCAGCACTGCAAGCGCTGAAAGGCTATAAAACCCACTCACTGTCCAAGCTGACTCTTTTGAGTGTGCCAGATCCTCCTCCACAGCAAACATGCTCTGTAGTGTGTGCATAATATGTAACTCTGCTCCGCCCCCAGTTAAACTGACTAGTTTTAGCTGGCAAGAAGAGTGACATGCATCCAAGCTGGATTTGAACATGGCACAAACGTGCTGATGGTGTGCTGTATTGTTTGTCTGGGGCAGAACATTTTTTTTTAAAACCTTCAGACAGAGGAAAGTTTATATAGTAGTGTGAAATACAGGCTTATTGTCATGGTGACTTATTGTTAAAGTAATAAATGCATAAATCATGATGCAAAGTTGGATTGACATCAGTGTAAGCACCTTGTGCGCTGTAATCCGCGTATGAGGTGCATTCAAAAAAATATCAAAAAAATCTAATTACTAAGCTGGGGGTCTGAAATCATAATCTTCTTCAAAGTAGTGTTCTTTGCACTGCACACACTTCTTCCAGCTTTTCTGCCATTGTTGGAAGCATGTCTGGAAAGCCTCTTTTCAAATGGTGTCCAGTTGGGCTGTCACATTCTGCATGATCAAGTCATTTTATTAGTATTGTTTTTATCTTGATAAACAGCAAAAAATCAGAGGGAGCCATGTCAGGAGAGTAGAGAGCCTGACGAATCACAGAAGTGTTCCGTTTGTCCAGGATAGCCTGACTCACCTGAGCAGAGTGGGCAAGTGCATTGTCGTGATGGAGCTGTCAACTTTTTGCCGCTCACGGTCATTTGCACCGCACAGCATCACGAAGGTGACGGTGGACCTCCCAATAATACTTTTGTATTCATCTACATATATAAAAAGCAATGTATGTATGAATGCGGCACGGTTTGTGTTTGGAATTAACTGACACAGTAATTAAGCAATCAACACCAAACTTGGTATGGTGACAGGGGGCAGCAAGGGGGACGTCTTAAGCTGAAAGCGCATGTGCATGAACACACATACACGGTGGGCCAATAAATGTTACCACTTTTTGATCTTACACAAGTTTTTGAAATGAGAACTTATTCGAAAATTTTATTTACAGACTTGTAACAGAAGCATTAAATTAACATTTGATACCCAAGGTTTCCCACTTTGTCTCTTGTTTTCTGTACAGTTCAATAATTGTTCAATCCATGCTCCTCTTCTTTGGATTACAGCTGCAACATGCACATTGACATTATTTACTGCACATTAATTCTATCATATATTAGTCATGGCGTTGAGGTATGGGGTAATACATACAGAAGTAATGTAGACACACTTTTTAAGCTGCAGAAAAGGGCAATAAAAATCATCCATAATGCAGGCTTCAGAGATCACACAAGTACATTGTTTTTACAATCCAAAATCCTAAAATTTAGAGAGCTTGCTGAATTTAAAACTTTACAAAGTGAGACACAATCTACTACCAGATAACCTCCAAAAATTGTTTAGTGAAAGAGAGGGAGGTTACAATTTAAGAAGGAATTATAATTTAAGAAAACATTGTGCCCGTACAACAATGAAACAAATGTCTTACGAGACATGGGGTGGATTTATGGAATAACGTAACCGAGGACATCAAAGTATGTACTAAATTACATCAATTTAAAAGAAATTTAAAACTTAAAATATTTAAAAAAATATGAAACTGAATAACGTAATCTTATGTATATACACGGGTGTGCATGTTTATGAATCTAAACTGTTATATTATTAGGTCATATCGAATGTATGGGAAACGTGCACGCACGCGTGGATACAGGTTGCCCATGGGTGCATGTATGTGGATAAAAACTGTTCTATTATTAAGTCATATCGAATACAGGGAAACATGCATGCACGCATGGACACGGGTTGCCCATGGGTGCATGTATGTGGATTAAAACTGTTATATTGTCAAGTCATAAGATACAGGGAACGTGCATGCACGTGTGGATAGGGCTGTGCAGTTAACCGAATTTCGATCGCGATATCGATATTTGTATCAAACGATCTCCAAACTCCTATAATTGAGTGAAACGATTTAAGGGCCTTTCACCAGGCCAATCCGTCAACGTGTCCCAAGACGCATGACGTCAGACGCGTCGCTTCGGAAGCGGCAAGGGGGCGGGATTGCAACGTCACACTCTGGCTGTTTCCACAACCTGAAAAAAGTTCTGCGATCGCCTTCTTGAATTTGCGTCGCCTGAACCACAAAAAAAGCTTTAAAAACAGCAGAACGATTCTCCCATCACCTTGCTGGGAGAAGCTTTTTTTCAGCTACTTTTTGGAGTGACGCCGACCGAGGAAGGACTGACAACTTGCTGGGATATCGATCGAACCGCGACAGCGAGTCAATCCGCACGGAGAAGCCAGCCTTCAGGCATCATTCCTGGGCAGAGCGAGGCAGGCAGCCGGGGTGATGAAGCAAACCCACTCAGTCCGAAATCTCCCACTTTTTGGATATATGCGAAGTCCCAGTTTGCCCAACGGAGTTTAGTTCTGCAGCTTTATCAAGGTGAGAATAATGTAAAAATAAAACGTGACGTTTACTGAACTGCTGTGAAGGTTTAATGATCGGTTAACATTAGCTTAGCCTTTTAGCAGAGTTGATCTGAGTGAACGCTTTAATTTGTAAATGGTTCAGTCTTTTTTATTTTTACCAAATAAAGCTACAGCTTTTTTCAGACACCACAAAAGCTTAACTTTAAATAACTTATTTTTTTGGGCATTTTTTTTTCCATTGTTTCTCCCCGTTTTTTCCCCTTTTTTATATATAAACTGTTTAGTGTTTCTTTATATTTAAAGAAATATTTTTGTCCTAATCAGGAACATTTGCTGTGCAGACAACCAAACTTCCATTGATGAGCTGAACACCACGTCCTGTTGAAAGAAAACATCTCTGCTTTTCAGCAACACCACCAGAGTTCAAAGCTGCAGAAGAGACCTTCATCTGGTCCCGAGAATTCAGCATAACATCACCTGCTTCTAAATAAAAGGCTCTTTCAACAGCAACTATTTTGTATGAAAAGGACTTTTTTTCCATCAGAATTTTTTCAGAAGCTGTTAGAGACTGGCACCTGGAAACCATTCGAAAAATTTATCTGGCTTTCGGTGAAAATTTTACGGGCTTCACAGAGAATAAGGTCTGTTACTACAGCTTTAAGGACCCCTTTAAGGACGCTCGGCGCGCCGCGCTCCGAGCTGCGACAACGCCGCACAAGACCGGAACATGTCTATCTCGGCTTTCAATGCTTACCAGTCCAGTTAGTATCAGTGAAATTGTGGAGAGCTGGACATGTCCAAACTTGTCCTCTGACACGCCGAAACGGAGGTGTTCCTTTTCATTCCGCCATTTCCAGACAATGAAAATCCGACGAGGGGGGCAGGACCACTCCTTCCCAAGGCGTGCTCACAGGCGAATGACGTCACCGACAGGCGTGGAAAAACTCACGCATGCGCACGAGGGTTCAAGCATGTCTGACGTAAAAACATATGAATGAAATCCATATAGTTTTTGAAAAAAAATAAAAAGGACCGTTACTTTATTGGCAGACCTCGTATTGTCAAGTCATATTGAATGCAGGGAAACATGCATGCATGGACGCGGGTGCCCATGGGTGCATGTATGTGGGTTAAAACTGTTATATTATCAGCTCATATCGAATCTAGTGTGTGTATTGGTATATGTAAAGGTATTTGTGTATATGTGTATAGAGGTAATGTATTTATGCAAATACGAGGTCTGTTAGAAAAGTATCTGACCTTTTTATTTTTTTCAAAAACTATATGGATTTGAATCGCGTGTGATTGCATCAGCCAAGCTTGAACCTTCATGCGCATGCGTGAGGTTTTCACGCCTGTCGGTTGCATCATTTGCCTGTGAGCAGGCTTTGTGTGAGCACTGGTCCACCCTTCTCGTCGTTTTTTTATTGTGAATAAATGTCTGAACGATTTGGAGCTTTGCTGCATCAATTTTTTTCCAGAAACTGTGAGAGACCTCCAGGTGGACACCGTTCGGAAAATTAATATGGCTTTCAGGGACAGTTTTGTGGGGATTACACAGATTAAGGAGTGTTACTGCCACTTTAAGGACGGCCCACAGCGTCTGAGAGCACGCCGCGCTCCGAGCGCCGATCGACAGGCTCACACCCCGCTGAAACAGCCAGATCATTTCTAACGTGAAGGCTTTGTTGATCCGGGACGTCGTCTGACTTTCACAAAAAAGGCAGAAGGCGTGGACATCAGCACTTTTTCGACACATTCCACTGTTACAGGAGTTTTTTTCATGGAAAGAAAAGCGGAGGATTGCGCCACCGTGCCGTTCATGGCGCGGGACAAAACCACCTCCGTGTTGGTCTCACAGGACGGCTCTGAGATGGCTTTCAGACGGCTGTCGGTGGGTTTTCAGTCATGTGACTAACCGAGAAATTGTGGATGAGCCTAGACATGCCAGAACATGTCTTGTGAGGCTTCATCACGCCGTTGCTTTGCACCATGCGGCTCCACCGCGACGCGTGGAACTCCTCCGCACGTCTGTCTCAATGTGCCGAAAAAGTGCTGAAGTCCACGTCTTCCGCAGTTCCTGTGCTAGTCAGATAACATACCGGATCAAGACAGTGTCCAGTTTAGAAATGAACGGCACATTCCACTGTTACAGGAGTTTTTTTTCATGGAAAAAAAGCGGAGTAGTTCCGCGCATCGCGGTGGAGCCGCATGGCGCAAAGCAACGCCGTGATGATGTCCACATCTCCTGCCTTTTTGTGAAAGTCAGATGACGTCCCGGATCAACAAAGCCTTCACGTTGGAAATGATCTGGTTGTTTCAGCGGGGTGTGAGCCTGTCGATCGGCGCTCGGAGCGCGGCGCGCTCTCAGACGCTGTGGGCCGTCCTTAAAGCGGCAGTAACACTCCTTAATCTGTGTAATCCCCACAAAATCATCCGTGAAAGCCATATTAATTTTCCGAACGGTGTCCACCTGGAGGTCTCTCACAGTTTCTGGAAAAAAATTGATGCAGCAAAGCTCCAAATCGTTCAGACATTTATTTGCAATAAAAAAAACGACGAGAGGGTGGACCACTGCTCACACAAAGCCTGCTCACAGCGAATGATGCAACCTACAGGCGTGAAAAAACTCATGCATGCGCACAAAGGTTCAAGCTTGACTGATGCAATCACACGTGATTCAAATCCATATGGTTTTTGAAAAAAATAAAAAGGTCGGATACTTTTCTAACAGACCTCGTATATGTTGATATGTATATAGATAGGTGTGTGTTTATATAGGTATGTATGATCACAAAATTTATTATTTATTCTTGTCTGCACAGCCGAAAACAGTACATGTGAAAGGGGATAGAAAATATAAGTCTTACTTCATCCTACTCCCTTTGAGCAATGTACGGACTCTAAAAAGCGAATGTGCCTGATGTATAAATGTTTTTAACTTGCACAAATAAAAGAAAATAGACATTTGTGATGACATTACCACACATCTCGAGGGATTCTCCGAATTTTTTTCATTTTCAGGAATTGATATTCCTGAAAATGAAAAAGGAATCTTTGTTATTTTGGAAATTGTACGAATTAAAAAAAGTGGCAACATTTTATTGGCCCACCCTGTACACATACACACGGCCAGCCTTATATACGAGGTCTGTTAGAAAACTATCCATCCTTTTTATTTTTTGCAAAAACTATATGGATTTGAATTATGTGCGCTTGCATCAGCCAAGCTTGAACCTTCGTGTACATGCGTGAGTTTTTTCACGCCTGTCGGTTGCGTCATTCGCCTGTGAGCACGCTTTGAGTGAGCAGTGGTCCTCCCCCCTCGTCGGATTTTCATTGTGAGGAAAATGTCTGAACGATTTGGAGCTTTGCTGCATCAAATTTTTCCAGAAACTGTGAGAGACAGCCAGGTGGAAACCATTCGGAAGATTCAGACGGTTTTCAGGGACGATTCTATGGAGATCACACAGATTAAGGAGTGTTACAACCGGTTTAAAGACGGTGCACAATGGCAGAGGGCGCGCCGCAGAGGAATTCGCGCGTCGGGATGGAGCCGCTAATGGAGAACAAAAAGCAGCGCCGTGGTGAAGCCTCACAGGACATGCTGTGGCATGTCCAGCTCGTCCACAATTTCTCGGATAGTCACACGACTGAAAAGCCACCGAAAGCTGTCTGAATCTTCCGAATGGTGCAAGAGCTGAACATGTCCTGTGAGACAAACACTGAGGTGCTTTTGTCCCGCGCCATTAGTGGCTCCGTGGCGAATTCCTCCGCTCCTCTTTCCATGACAAAAACTCCTGTAACAGTGGAATGTGCCGAAAAAGTGGTATGTCCACCTCTTCTGCCATTTCTGTAGTAGTTGGACGACGTCCCGGATCAACACAGCGTTCAGTTTGGAAATAATCTGGTCGTTTCAGCCTGTCGATCGCCGCTCTGAGCGCAGCGCGCCCTCCGCCATTGTGCGCCGTGTTTAAACCGGTTGTAACACTCCTTAATCTGTGTGATCCCCACAGAATCGTCCCTGAAAGCCGTCTGAATCTTCCGAATAGTTTCCACCTGGCTGTCTCTCACAGTTTCTGGAAAAATTTGATGCAGCAAAGCTCCAAATCGTTCAGACATTTTCCTCGCAATGAAAATCCGACGAGGGGGGTGGACCACTGCTCACTCAAAGCGTGCTCACAGGCGAATGACGCAACCGACAGGCGTGAAAAAACTCATGCATGCGCACGAAGGTTCAAGCTTGGCTGATGCAAGCGCACATGATTCAGATCCATATAGTTTTTGCAAAAAATAAAAAGGTCGGATAGTTTTCTAACAGACCTCATATTTGAATTAGGTCATGGCCTGCACAGCCACAGTAATTAAGCAATCGACACCAAACTTGGAATGGTGACTGGGGGCACCATGGTGGAGGTCAGTAGGGCCCTTAGGTTGAAAGCGCACATGCGCAAACACACACACACACACACACACACGGTCAGCCTTATATAGGCTTTGAAGGATTCCATCAAAACTCCTTCATGGATTCTCATCAAACTTTCAACACAGATATACAACCCCAATTGCAATGAAATTGGGATGTTGTGTAAAATGTAAATAATGTTCAAACTGATAGACTTTGTTTTTGTGCAAATATTTGCTCATTTTGAAATGGATGCCTGCAACACATTTCAAAAAAGTTGAGACGGGGCAACAAAAGACTGGAAAAGTTGATGAATGTTCAAAGAACTACAACTGAAACAACTAATCGAGTTAATCGATTTAAAATAGTTGTCAACTAATTTAGTCATTGATTAGTTGCTAAATAACTTTGTTTTACCGCAAATGTTTCGTTTCTTCCATATAATCAACTGAGCTTTGCTTTGAATCTGGAACCAATGAAGGAGTGCTTCGAGCTGCTGCTTCGTTGGTTTCATTTGTTTTATTTCGCTTTATCTTAATTTTTCCCCACTAAGACCCAAAAGAGCATATGTCTGTGAGGAATATTTACCTTTTTATGTTAAACTGACCTTTTATGGTCTTCTGTAACAGTTGATAGATGTATTTTATGCTAACGTGTTAGCATGTCTATGGCGTTTTCAATGTTAAAGTTAGCATTAAGCTGCTGGCATTTCAGCATGTTTGTGCATTTGTTTTCTGTATAAGTAATGGCTCAGCGTTTGTTGTAAGAGATAAGAGTCAAATGTATTACAAATTATAATATTTTTAAATTTATTTTTATTTATATATTAATAATAATAGCAACAATAATAATAGTAATAACTAATAATGCTACAATACAATTTTAGAGAAAGAGACATGAGTCACATGTGTCATTGTGAAATGACCACATAGTTTACAAGTTATACAGAGAATGTTGCACCTATAATGAGTCAGGCTACAGTTTTTGATTTAGGTTTTATGGTTAACTGGTTATGCTAATTCAGTGGTCTCCAAACTATTCCTGAAAGGGCCGAGAGGGTGCAGGTTTTCTTAGCAGCCACTGACTCCAGCAGGTGATTTCACTGATGAACTCATCCCACCTGCTCCAAGTGATGTTAATCAGTAAAATCACCTGCTGAAGTCAGTGGCTGCAAAGAAAACCTGCACCCTCTCAGCCCTTTCTGGAATAGTTTGGAGACCACTGTGCTAATTGCTCATTTGCAGCAACAAAAATACCTATTTTTTTCACCATATATTTTATAACATTTATATGTTTCAATGTTGTTTTATGGCAACTCAGCACTTTGATAAAGCAATGCCATTTGAAATAATTATTTTTGTTCATTATAAACTGTTTTATTCTTTATTATATTTCAACAGTCAAGGGACATTTGACGATTTGTTGATTTTCAAGTATTTTAAGTTTTCAAATAATATTCTGTTGTTAAAGTGATGGAAGGAGAGAAAAATTGTTTCCCTGTCACATTTAAAAAAAATTCCCTGCTAATCCCGTTAATTGTGTCGAAACCCCATCAGATTCATCGATGATCCATATAATCATTTGTTGCAGCCCTACAAAGAACACCTAATTGGAAACAGGTGAATGTCATGATTGAGTATAAAAGGAGCATCCCCAAAAGGCTCTGCCGTCACAAGCAAAGATGGGGCGAGGATCACCACTTTGTGAACAACTGCGTGAAAAAATAGTCCAACAGTTTAAGAACAATGCTTCAGTTGCAAGGAATTTAGGGATTCCATCATCTAGAGTCCATAATATAATCATTAGATTCAGAGAATCTGGAGAACTTTCTACACGTAAGCGGCAAGGCCGAAAACCAACATTGAATGCCCCTGACCTTCGATCCCTCAGGGGCACTATATTAAAAACCGACATTCTGTAAAGGAGCTTACCGTGTGGGCTCAGGAACACTTCAGATAACCGTTGTCAGTTAACAGTTTTTCGCTACATCTACAAGTGCAAGTTAAAACTCTACCATGCAAAGCGAAAGCCATAAATCAACAACATCCAAAAATGCCTCTGCCTTCTCTGGGCCCAAACTCATTTGAAATGGACAGACGCAAAGTGGAAAAGTGTGCTGTGGTCTGATGAGTCCACATTTCAAATTGTTTTTGGAGATCCTGGACATTGTGTCCTCCGGACAAAAGAGGAATAAGACCATCCAGATTGTTACCAGCGCAAAGTTCAAAAGCCAGCATCTGTGATGGCATCATCAGTGCTGAAAGGTACATCCAGGTTTTGGAGCAACACATGCTGCCATCCAAGCAACGTTGTTTTCAGGGACATCCCTGCTTATTTCAGCAAGACAATGCCAAGCCACATTCTGCACGTGTTACAACAGCGTGGCTTCGTAGTAAAAGAGTGCGGGTACTAGACTGACCTGTCTGCAGTCCAGACCTGTTGCCCATTGAAAATGTGTGGCACATTATGAAGCTCAAAGTATGACAACAGAGACTCCGGACTGTTGAACAACTGAAGTCACATCAAGCAAGAATGGGAAAGAATTCCACCTACAAAGCTTCAACAATTAGTGTCCTCAGTTCCCAAACACTTAAGTGTTGTTAGAAGGAAAGGTGATGTAACACAGTGGTAAACATACCACTGTCCCAGCTTTTATGAAATGTGTTGCAGGCATCCATTTCCAAATGAGCAAATATCTGCACAAAAACAATAAAGTTTATCAGTTTTAACATTAAATATCTTGTCTTTGTGGTGTATTCAATTCAATATAGGTTGAAGAGGATTTGGAAATCATTGTATTCTGTTTTTATTTACATTTTACACAACGTCTCAACTTCATTGACATTGGGGTTGTAATATTACGCCAGGGAAGACTCCAATAAATTTTGGAGGTGATCTGAATCCGGATTCTGTATCACGATTTCACTTTGTTTAGACTTTGAACGATTACTTCAAACCTACTTCACAGATTCTCACCAAATTTGCACCACATATAGATATTAGGGCATAGAAGACTCCAATAAATTTTGTATGTGATCCGGATTCTGGATCAAGATTTCACTTTATATACATTTTGAAGGATTATGTCAAAACGACTTCACAGATTCTCACCAAATTTGCACAACAGATACATATTGGGACACGGAAAACTCCCCAGAATTTTGGAGGCGATCCGACTCCAGATTATGGATCACGATTTCACTTTGTATAGGATTTGAAGGATTACTTCAAAACTACTTGACAGATTCTCACCCAACTTGCATCACAGATAGAATGAATGAATGAATTGAATTAATTTATTCGGCACACAGACTCAACAGTAACAAAAAACTGATGAGATCAGATAGGTATTAGGGCATGGAAGACTCCACTGAATTTTGGATCCGGATTGGCAGACTCGGGTAACTCAGCTAGTCTATATATATATAATATATGGCGCGGTTTGTGTTCGGGGTGAACTGCCACAGTAATTAAGCAATCAACACCAAACGTGGTATGGTGACTGAGGGAACCAAGAGGGAGGTCTCTGGGACCCTTAGGTTGAAAGCGCACATGCGCAAACACACACACACACACACACACGGTCAGCCTTATATCATGACCCACTCACTGCAGCCCTTATTTTCACAGTTCATATGGTATTCAGGTCAGGTAGCAAGCATCACACTTTACGTACTACGTAGTAGCGGCTGGAGAGGGTGGACTTGAATTAGAATCCGTACAGGCCAGTGTGCACTGCATGCGAGTTAAGGTGTGTGTTTTTTGCGAACAGAGATTCTGTCAAGAGAGAGAGACTCTTGCTTTAACACTGTAAACATATATTAATTCTTTCACCAAAGCATCAAATCTAGGCTTTCATCCTAGATGCACCTTCAGTCAAATTGTAGCTGAACTTTCACGTCTCCTTTTTAAGAAAATCCTCATAAAATCATCAATAATAATAATATTAAAGCAAACAGAGCTCTGGTATCAGATCGGAAAAGTATCAGTATCGGCAGATATCCAAATTCAGGTATCGGGATCGGATCCAAAGTGAAAAGTTGTGGATCGGTGCACTCCACGGGAGTCACAGAAAACGGTCAACATGACTTTGACATTGCTTGCGCTCCTGACGTGCTTTCTTTGGCCTTGGTGATGTTTGGCTGTTGATGTTTCCATTGCGATGACTGAAATTGGGTTTCCAGGTTGTACCGGTTAACCCATGTCTCATCACCAGTGATGACTGTGTTCAGGGAGTGGGGTCCCTGTTTGCCCTTTCCAGCATGTTCTGCAAGGCTTCCAGATACATTTGCTTCTGCTCCAGTGTTACATTTGATACAAGTTTTGTTGACTCTCTTTGCACGCCCAAATCCTCTGTTGCAATGGAATGTATTGAACCTGTGTTTATCCCCACCTTGTCTGCAAGTTCTTGGTTGGTGACACCATGGTCATCATGACCAAAGTCCATATTCTGTCAATCACTTGGTCATTTCGGCTTGTGGATGGTCTACGGGAACGTGATTCGCTCTCCACTGCTATCCACCCATTTTTGAGGCGGTTATACCACTCTTCTGTTTGTCTTATGCTCATGGCATCATTGCCAAAAGCCTGCAGAGCCTTATGAATGGTTTCTGCTTGGGTATCACCAAGCTTTTGGCAAAATTTGATGTAGTACCTTTTTGCTGAAGTTGTTCCATCATGTTATAATAAATGAGAGTCCGATGGGTGCTCAGTACATCTGTTCACTCTAAAGCTGACTGGTAGCGACTGATGTGCTCTGAGGGCGGAAGGAAAAATTCACATATGTGTGAGAAGGTTCCTTACACCTCCCCACCAAACGGCAACTCACACCCTTAATTTGTTTCTGTGGGATAAAATAAGGACAGATACTTTTTGAATACCTCTTGTGAGTAAAAGCATTTGTGTGTTCATGTGACGGCAGCCTTTTTTTTGACTGCCTCTGCTACCTGTAGGCTGTACATAGGCCTGGGACAATACACTTAACTCCAGATATGATACATTAGACCTGATGTATGTATTGCAGTAGTTGAGGAATGTGATTCCACAAGTATTGCAATTTGACTTTCCGGTATATAGGTGACACAGAGGATTAGTGGTTAACACTGATGCCACACAGCAAGAAGGTCGTGGAATGTATCCCACCTGGTCCTTTCTGTGTAAAGTTTGCATGTTCTCTCTGTGTCTGCATGGGTTTCCTCTGGGCACTCCAGCTTCTGTCCATAATCAAAAACAAGCTTATTATTTATTTATTTAACCAGTGTTTCTGTTTCATAAAACAGGATTATCAAAAAAAAAAAAGGCAGGTTTATTTGGTAATCCTATTTTATGGAACGGGCACCAGGTTAGCCCCATTGAGAGCGAGATCGTTTTTACAAGGGAGACCTGGACAATTCTTAGTGTCCAGTTCCCCTAACCTGCATGCCTTTAGATGTGGGAGGAAGCCGGAGCACCCGAAGGGAACCCACGCAAACATGAGGATAACATGCAAACTCCACACAGAAAGGCCACAGGTGGGAATCGATCCCATGACCTTCTTGCTGTGAGGCAACAGTGCTAACCACTAAGACACCATGTGTCCTACTAAGCCACCGTGCTGCCTATTGCTTATCTAGGGTCTCCTTCTTTCTCTGACTATGACTGTAGCTACCCACTCCTCCTAGTGTTTGGATTGTATTGTATAGTTACAGCAGGTTACCTGCAGAGGACAAGTTTATATGTGTGTGTGTGTGTGTACATTCAGTGCCCTGCGGCAGACTGGCATCCTGTTCAGGGTGTACTCTGCCTCACGCCCTGTGGATGATGGGATAGGCTCCAACACCCCCCTGACCCTTGAGTGGAGTAAGCAGGTGTAGAAAATGGATGTATGTACAATGACAGTAAAGGTGGTGGTTCTGGTATTTTTGTAATTTGTTTTCCTTCTTGCAAGACTAGACCACGGACAAAGTTAAATGGATCCAGTAACAAACTACAAAGAAAAAAAAAAATTATATGCAAACTTGAATGAGTGGCAAAATTTCTTGAAGACAACAAGAAGTCGAGTTGCTGTAAACACCCAGATAACTCCTACCTGATTGACTGACCTTCCAAATCCATCCCAATTACCTATTATCTCAATTTTATTTATTGATGTATTTATTTATTTTTAACATTCCAAAGCTTTGGTCATGCACCCCTCCCCCCAGCGAGGTTCATTTGATGCCTCAAAACCTTTAGGCTTTTTTCAGCTTAATCCTTGAAATTTTGAGGTGTCAGTGAGTACCATGTTATGTCGTTCAGGTTCTATGCTGTCATTTATTGATAAATTGTTACAATTTTTTTTGTTATATGTTTGGTTCACTTTCAGACTGTACCTTCTTTGCAGCCAACAATACAATTCAATGGACTCCAAGGGGTAAGTTGCTGTTATCTTGGCATAGGAAGTCCCTTCGCCTGCGCCCTTGTTTTTTTTCACTCGGGGTCACCACAGCAAATCCGAGGTGGTCCTGCATGTTAAATTGGTATAAGTTTATAAGTTTGTTTGGGTGTCAGGAAATGGTAATCACATTCTAAGTTATGAACTACTATGAGGTTGAATGACAATGATGATTGGATATGTTAATGATCATTTAGTTGTTTGCACTCATGCTGAGTTGTCTGTTTTATAGAGGTGCCAGTGTTATACCAGTGCCTTAGTCTATATAGCTGCTGGCAATGGCAAGTTAAACCCATAGTTTACTGCAATTTTATCCTATCAGTTTCAATTTATTTAGTTTATGTAGCACCAAATCACATTAAAGCTGCCTCAAGACACTTCACACAAGTAAAGTCTAACCTTACCAAGCCCTAGAACAAGCACACAGGCGACAGCGGTAAGGAAAAATTGTTATGACAGCAGGGGTGGTGGCGAAGTGGTTGGTGCGCTTGGTTTCACTGTGGAAGGTTCCCGGTTCAAACCCCACCCTTGCCACATTTCTCCATGTAATGTGGAGTTGCATCAGGAATCATCTGGTGTAAAACTTGTGCCGAACCAACATGCTGCGGCGACTCTGAGTGAAAACAAGGGAGGAGTCAGAGGGACTGACTTACAGCATGATACCAGATGCTTTGTTTTATTTGTTTGCTTAGGTTGTTTAACGCATATCGTACTTTTGTGCATTGTCATATTTGTTATCATAATGAAAATAATCCCCCTTAGATTATTTTTGTATATTTTTAATTTATTGACAAAAATGATGCTTATTTAGCACATTTAAACCAACACATCTGTTTGTCATAAATACAAGTATGTTTAATGTAATACACATTATGTTAGATGTCCCTCCACTGGTCTGTTGGTGCTAATAAAATGATAGAAATTTGCATACCTTTGGTGGAAGATTTGTAATTCACAAATTGGGCTTTCTGTATGTTGTAATTGATGCGCTTATTTCTTTGGATACAATATTCCTGTATTATAGGTTATTATTCTTTGAATTCCTACAGCGCATTAAAATTCCCAAGACTGATTCCTCCAACTGTCACCATTTTGATTTCTACCTGTCTAATGTGGGTAAGGACAACCCTCAAGGAAGCTTTGAATGCATCCACCAGTATGAATCAAGGTAAGAGGTGTTACTGATCATCTGTTACTACAGACCCGTTTCCACCTCACCATTGAATGCAAGAAAATGAAATGCAAGGGATATATGGATCGAAAAGGATGTACAGGTGACTATTTGAATCCTCAAGGGAGAGTGGGTGGGGAAAAAAATTAAGTTGGTGTACTTGGAAATCCATGGTATTAAACACACCGCGAAACAGTGCTGAGAGAAATGTTGAAGGACCACAAGCTTTTGAACAACTGCCATGACAAAAGTGACTCAGACCGCAAGACGAGTAGAATGCTGCACCACAGACCTTAATGCACCTGACAAATGACTTCCTTCCACATTTAAAGCCATGCAGGTTAAGTGAATTGGAAACTTTATAATTGTTCAGGTTACCCTTGCAAAAGAGATCTCGATCTCAATGGAAGTAACCTGGTTAAATAAAGATTAAATTAAAATTAAACATTGAATTCCTGCTTTCTTGTTAGATAGCGGACTTTGCATCAGAAAGGACATTGCAATCGAGAAGTCTGGTGTCTAGTAAATAATGAGCGAAATACAGGTGTTTTAAGAGTTTGCATTTCCTAGCACTTTGTTAGCAAGAAGCCAGATAAATGAATACAAAAGTGCTCCTGCTTTTGCTTTCTGACTAGAGCCTGACCGATAAGACTTTTTTGAGGCCGATGTCGATAACGATATTTGGATGGAAAAAATGCAGATAATCGATAAATCGGCTGATTTGCCGATAGCCGATAAATCAGCCGATATTATTATTATTATTTATTTTTTTAAATAAATAAAATGTTCTTTTTTGGACCCTTAACAAAAAAGGTACAAGCTAAAAGCTGAAGCTTAGTCCTCATATTGATTAACTTTATAACAGAAGAATTTTCAAGTTCAAAAAATGCAATCAAGAATTAAACCTTTGTGAAATTAGCAAATACATATCCTTAAAAAGAGTTGCGAAATACATCTGATCTTGTACCTCTTGTTGCTGCAACTTAGATATAGGTTATATTACAGGTAGAAAAACTTGTTCAGTTGCAGACAAGTAATTGTGAGAGGAAAGAAACACAAACACTAAGGAAACATTATTATTATCACAACACTCCTTTTTCTATTCTGCAACTTTCAAGAACAAAAAACTTTCAAACAACGTTAGTGCAAGCAGAGGTTGGTTTTTGGAGAGGTTGGCCGATATATCGGTCGGGCTCTATTTCTGACTAGTGCATTAATGTTGAATGCTACAATGACTAGCAAGCAACCTCCCCCCAGCATCTAATGTTAAAGTTTGCTTGTTAGATTTTGCTAGCATTAGATGCTTGCCGTCATTGCAAGCTCGGTGGGTCTTCACCACAGTAATGGCTGAATACGCCAATTTTCCTGGCTGTTCTTGAAATCTGGGGAGTAGGTTGAGTTCTTGCGGTGGAAACGGGGCTTATGTTTTCATACATTGCTCGACACTAACCCCACTTTACCTCATATTTCTGTTTCTTCCTGCCTTTTTGTCTCCAGTTCAGGGGCTTCATGCCTGTCATTGCTGGCAACTGTACAGGACAAAGTCACAGTGTGTGCCACTAGTGATTCCTACCAGGTCACCCGGGAGCGTATGACCCAGGCTGTGGAGGACACCCGTGAACGTGGGACCAAAGTCATAAAGCCTGGTAGCCAGTACAGAGGTAATTCCCCTTCACAACCTCGCTGTCTGAAGAAATAAAGCATATGATCTGCAGCTTCCTCCCACAGATGCTGAATCTTGTCACACATCATGATATTGTCTTTTTCAGAAAGCTCTTGCTGTATGTCAGTGATTAAAAATAAAACTTATTTTGAAGTGTAAACATTTAAAAAAGTATCTTACCTCATAAACCTTTTATATGCCTCAGTAAGTCCTGCAGCTTCTCCCTTGTTTTCACTCGGGGTCACCACATCGGATCCGAAGTAGCAATGCATGTTGATTTGGCACATTTTACACCGGATGCCCTTCCTGGAGCAATTCCACATTACATGGAGAATGGGCAGGGGTGGTCTTGAACCTGGAACCTTCCGCATACAGAACAGGTGCGCTAACGCTTCTTGAACACCCCTGCTGACGTTATTAGTAAATGTGCCAAGTTTTCAAACATTTAATTACATTGCATGTTTACCTCACCTATGATCAGCTGTTCACTAGACAAAAGAAGCAGTTTACTTGAATTCTTTGTGCTTTGTACAATAACATTAATTAGCTGTTTATCTTCTGATCGCTAATGCAGTGTTTGAAAATTCGGCACATTTATTTATAACGGAAATGTTTCATTTCATTGGACATTTACCTCACCTGTGTTAATTTGTTCAGTGACAACAAAAAGCGGTTTACTCACATTGTATACGCACCTTAACACTTGCACGCATTTAACCCCCGTACTGCCGCGCAATTTGTCATGCCAGTGTGCCCCGCTGTGTTCTGCTGGACGCCGCACTTTGTGCCGCTATTATATAAAATAATCATTTTGTAGCAGATAAATCATTTGCTCTGAGTGACTGATGAAACCACCTGTAATCACTTCCGGAATCACAGAGGAATTTTCTACAGCTACAGCTTTTTTTTTCTTTTTTTTTCTCCTCTCTTGTGTGCTTCATGACATGGAGAATGCATTTGCAATTGTCTGAAAGGTAATTATTTGTAATATTTATATTGTAATGACTTGGTAAAACAGTTGCATTTTCATTTCTTCTTATGAGTAGCTATAAAATTCTGTTTATGATGGATTTTAACATATTGTCATAATTGTTCAGATGAGCTGCGCTGTAATGCGCTGCACTGACTCAGTGCAGGGCTATGAAAATGCCGCAAGTCTGCGAAATTCATCATGGGGGGGGGGTGTTAGTGTTTTACTCTGTGATCGTCACTAAGTTTTGAAAACTTATAAGTCAGCGGCAGTCCGCGGACACTGAACTGTGTGTTACAGATAGAAATAAGTGTCCTCCGATCTGTGGAGTTTCGAGGAGAAAAATCCCTCTCTCAAAGCCTGGCTGTTGGTACAGTTGTCATAAAGCGGTACTGGTTGGTTGCTGCAGTGACACTGTGTTGCTCCTGCGCAAAGCTTAAACTAAACGTAGCATGTGGACATCGTAAACCTTGAGAGCTCTAAAGTTAAGAGAAGAATTGTGCAGCATGTCTGTGTCACGGACCGATGCCGGACAGAGAGAAGATGGCGAGAAAGACTGTTTGAAAAAGTCTGATAAAACAAGAATCCGTGGAATTGTCGCTGGCTTCATGAACACACCTGAAAGATAAAAGAAATGTGAAAAGCGAACTGTGCACTCAGGAAACACGGTAAGCATTTTGCTCTCTCTGGAAAATAAACATTGTGCTGTTCAAATAGGATTATAGACAAGATTATGTGACTTTTTCATTAATCTAGACTTTCTTTCATGGATTTTTTTGAATGGATTTACAGGAATTTACACAAGAATATGTGGCTTTTTTACTATAATGTGTGTTATTGATATTTTACCACCATTTTCAAAATATTCTCCAAGCTTTAGCTGTGTTTTTTGAAATGCTGTAACAGTCTTTTCAGTCTTCATGAATTTCATGTAGTTTAGTTGTTCTGAGTTAATGCATTATTTGGTTTTCAGTTAAAAGGAAAATCATTCCAGGTCCTACTTCCACATCATATTCTGTTATTTCAACATGATTGATGGTTCAAATGAAAGGTTGAATACAGGGTCATTTAAATATGCACTAATTTTGAGATTTTTTTTGTTCCAGGAGATGCTGAAAATGTATCATTAGATAAAAAAAAATTAATTTGGTTTTTAAGATCCCACGGGGCCCGAGACCCTGGCTCCTGGGGACCTATGCCCCCCAGACCCCCTGCAAATTTTCCTCGGATTTCGTAATTTTCATTTCGCAGCCCTGTCAGTGTTTTTTAATTGTTTGTGCAATGTTCATGTGAAGTTGACATAATTAATGCGTGCCAGAGATTTTGAACATTTCAAAATTTTCTTTGCACATTTGTACGACGCTGCGCACAGTTTACAACTGCTTGCAGTGAGTTTATTCTCTACCACGGCAGATTGCTTACCAGTGCACAGATCAAATTCGTGCAAGTTTCAAGGCACCTTATTCCTCATACAATAACACTAATTAGCTCGTTAGCTTCTGTTCTCTAACGTGGTGTTTGCATTACAAATTAATAATGTGCCATTAAGTGAATTTCACTTTTTGTGGTGCTACCACTTTTTGAAGTGGTAGCACCGCATTTCAAAAATAAATGCAATTACATACCGTGAAAGTGGCGTCGCTGATTTCACTCCTGTTGAGTTCACACATAGAGCCAAGCAGAATTATTGTTCCACTGTGTGGTACTCTCTTTTGTTCACAGAGAAACTGCGTTCCTCTGTCAGCTTAACATGGCTATCGGTTTAGCTCAGCTTGGCCACTAATGCATACGCTGAAGCTGGTCCATGTCATGACTGTCCTGTTAACAGCGGCCACTCATCGTTGCGTTCTGTTCAATTCCGTGATCACAGAAGCGGCTTTCTCAGTGAGACTCGCAGACGTCCCACACGTAGCATCTTAACTTAGTGTGACGCTGCAACACAAACTGCAAACGTGGCCAATTCTGTGCTCTCAGGAGAGGAAATGTGCTTTGTTCTCCTGGCCATAGGAATGGAAAGAATCAAACCCTTGGTTAGATCCATGCTTTGAAGACCATTCTCACGCTGGGATGGGCTTCATTTATGCAGTCTATAGAGGCACTCAAAAAAAACAAAAACAAAACAAAAACCTCTCACTTTCCTCCTCAAAATATTATGTTTGGAAAATCTGTCCACCTAATAAGCAACACTAGCGTGTTGCCTGTGGGTATCCATGGGCTCCAGATAGGGCAGTATTTATAATGGTGTATATATGGTAATAAATTAAGGAAAGCTTGTATAATGACTTGTAATGGTGCGTGAATCCAGAATGTTTTTAGCACCTTAGACCGTAGCGATTTTTAGAACAGGAACTCAACCCTTTTATTTCCTGTTAAGTATGTAATTTTTTAAAATGTTCATTTACTGTCTTAATGTATTTATAAATTGTTTAGGTTCCTGTTATCATATACACACTATTATTATTATTATTATTCAATTTTATTTTTACTTCTATTTTGACATTTTTGTACCACAATGGAAATAAATGTAATGTTCTTCTTATCCATGTATTTTTTTTTTTACGTATTTACAATTATATGTACTTAAATTTAACTTACTAAATAAAATCACACACTCACGCTTTTAATATAAAGATGATTTACCGCCTTCTGCTGGAATGTATGTTAGTCCAGAGTGTAATTTGCAATGTTGGCTAATATCCACAGTTTCTCTGAAAATATTAGTCCTATCAGTGTTATGTTTTGTGGCGTTGATCCTTGATCCAAAATATATAAGCAGACCAAACGGCAAAGTTCAGCTGTCCCCATTTGCACGCACACAGAGCTTTTTGTTTTTTCTGCATTGTGCTGCAAGCAGGTGCTTTTAATTTTTACACACGCACAGGGACGGTGGTGGAAGACATCAAAAGCAATACTCTTTTCACTCATGGTAACAACAACATGACACTTAACTGACTAAACCAATTGAACTACGAAAACACAATAAATCAATAACACAACACTGTTAAACTAACATGAACCACAAAAGCAACATTTAAAACCCAAAACTCCCATGTTGCATTGCAGTACAGTGTCCATTGTGTACTGATTAGCTACAATTGCTAAATTCTTCAAAAATATTATTCCTGTCAACGTTCCATTTTCACAGCGTTCATCCTTGACTCAAAACACATACGCATCCCAAATGGTAAATATCAGCTCTCCCCAGTTTCTGCATAACTGAAGCATATACACGCACGCACACAGAGGCCACTTGGCTATTATAATATATACATTTCATTTTAGTGCAGACTCATAAAACACATATTTTAACCATTTTGATGTAAGTCCACAAAAAACAGTGATTTCACGCGGGAAAATTTTTTCCCCCCCCATTCATTTCAATAGAAGTCCTCGAGAGGGTGCTACTGTAAATTATAAATGTACTCAGGACAGCTTTTGTGTTGATCAACAAGCATAAAAACGGTTGAACCCCATTTTATACAAATAACATTTTATTTCAGATTTCCAAAGATCCAAAACGTTCCATAAATACCAAATTTATAGATTTTAATTTTTGTTGTTTAGTTCTCAAATACTTAAAATTACACAAACAAGACAAATATGGTCATAGAACTCATATGACTGTCAAAGGTCTAGCAAACCACTGAGCAGAAAACTATGCAAATTGCAATTCTATGGTTAATTGCAACACAAAATGCAGCCAGTTCTGCTGTTATGTCGTGGTGTATAACACAGAGGTGGAAAATGATGAATTTGTGACATAAATAACAATGAAATGGAGATCAGATATTGATGGCACATATAATAAAAGTAGATATTTTTATTATTGGTGCTTATGATGCAAACACTAAAGAAGGCTGAGTGGAATTTGTAGACTTCCAGTCAGTGGCGTGCCGTGGGGTTTCACTCGAGGCCTTCAGTAGACGTCAAATACAACCTATGTAACAAAACGCGTGTTGTGCAGGACAACGTAACGACCATGCTTCACACCACGCCACAGGCATCCAACAATATGCAAATAATTAAAATACGCCAAGTATAGTAACAACCCATCCCAATAAGTATATCATTCAATTATTAATCAGTATATCAATGCATAGTTTGCCAATATACACGTCACTGTGCACATAATTGAACAGCCACTACTACAATGCAGCAAAACTTTTCCATGCACCGCAGTTAAGCTCAACGTCAGTCAATATGCTGAAAGAGCACACGTGAACAATTAAAAGAAAAATTGCTCATGATTGCCTTCATGAGAATGTGATAAAAAAGTAACACTCACCGATTACTTGCAAATAAAATCCATGGTTCTGTCCTTTTTGACAAAATAAGTAGTGCAGGCGTCCTTGCTGCTTCAGCTGGCTGAGTAGTTCCTTCTCAATTGACAGAAATGGCAAAGAAGAGAGTCTTCTCCAGTTGTGTTCCTTGCATATGTTTTTATCCGTTTGAGCTGAGAACGAACACTCCACAGATGCTGTAGATGCTGGAACGGTCAGGATCAGACTTGTAAGCGCATGCAGTTCTGTCATACTGTCCGAAAGGCCCGTCCTTTTCAGAAAAGCCAGGAGGTCGCTGATACTTCTGCCATGAAAGTTTGACATGTTATTCACGACTTTGAGCTCAGCTTTCAGTCTATTCAGATCAAAATGAGGACCATAACTGTCTGTCAAAGTTCAGAGCTCTGCCTCAGAAAATGTCTGCTTAAATGCGTAAAACCGCTCTGCATCCAAAAGTCCAGCAAACCTCACTTTATTGTGATCTTTAAAATCTGTTCCTGATTTGTGTGAGAGTGTTATCAATCATGTGAAGCTGTGAAGTGAAGTGAAGCTGTAGTGTGCCCACGCTTCAGCCTTCCCACAGGGCGTGCTCAGCACACCTGGGGCTTGCGTGGTCTCCAAATTGTCACCGAATTTTGCTTTCTCTCTCTCTCTCTCTTAACACTTTGGCAAAATTAATCAATTCTGGCTAGAATGAATTGCACATCCAAAATTTTGTTTTGTAAAATGCCAAACAACACGTCTGTGATGTCAAAAATCCCAATGAAGGCAAAAAGAAAAAACAAAACTTTTTAACTGTGCCAAGTGTCCCGACACACAGTGAACTACTGTTTACTTTGAACAATTGAGAAAAGGATTTATACAGAACAAAAATGGACACAAACAAATATCTAAATTTTATTTCTGGTACTTATTCTCAATCTGACACAAACGAAGATCAGAATTTTGTTTCTGTTACTCCTACATATCCTTAGTCTGTCACAGTGTGACAGCTGCTTTAGAATAAGGTGCTAAACTATCAGGATATATGCCTGATGCCACAATTGGTAGAACGGAAAACTGAAACCCTACTTTATTGGACCTGCTCAAGTGTTCTTATTTAAGAAGACGGTAAGGTGATCCATTCCTTTGGAGCTTTAATATGACGGGAGATAAAAGGGTTAATAAAATATAGTTCGTCATGTTTCAAAATGGATACTATCAAAAGCTCTGACTTATACAGTTCTTGCAAATGTACAAATGAACCTGAATGACAGTTACATTGGTAGTGCTTTGGTGCAAGATGCAGCGCATATGTTTTTTTCCTGTCTGTAATGATTTATCATTGAGTATTCCCAACTGATATTTATCATTTGCTTGTTTCTTGAGGAAAATCAAACAAAACATGCACACTCTTTTCTGTCTGCTGTGAACGTTGCCATTTTGAGAGACACACACAACCACAGCCAAACTGCCTGCCTAGAGTGTAGTCTTTTGTGCCAAAGTGCAAAGGCATAATAGCGCACTGTTGGATAGTTATTGTCCTCCATTGTTTTTGTTTTTAATACAAGACTGAAGTAAAAATAAATTTACAAAAAATCGCTTGCTGTAAATAGTTGGGTATTTTCAAATGTTACCTTTTTTGATTCAAGTTTTTTCCTTGCACCAATTATTATTATTTTTTTTTTTTTACAAGTTTTATTTCCTCCCTCGAGGACACCTTCCTGAAATTGTAATTCAGTGTTGATGTAGAAGTAAAAATAAACTGATGTAATTTATAAAAATTAGTTGGATATATTTGAAAGAGCAGGGGTGGTGGCCAAGTGGTTAATGCACTTGGTTTCAGTGCAGAAGGTTCCGGGTTCAAATCCCACCCCTGCCACATTTCTCCATGTAATGTGGAGTTGCGTCAGGAAGGGCATCCGGCGTAAAACCTGTGCCAATTCAACATGCAGATCCACCTTGGATTTGCTGTGGCGACCCCGAGTGCAAACAAGGGAGCAGCCGAAGGGACTTACTTAGTTGGATATATTTGAAAGTATTTCTCACTCTATTTTTCATCTTGTCCATGTTTCAATTCACATGCATTTTCATCCTGTAATTTTTAATATTTCATTTTTGTCACTTTCTCACAGCATGCAGTCTTCTCAAAGATTTGGGTTTTTTGTTTTCTTCGTCTTTTTGTTTTTTTTTTTGCAGTGCTGTATGACTGTTCATATTGATTTTATGTACTTGTACACATAACATAAACAACTACCAACTTCAAAAGAGGATTGTGTGTACCGTAAGTCGCACCGGAGTATGTCACACCAGCCACTTTATCCATTATAAAGAAAAATAAACCATAAATAAGTCACACTGGACTATAAGTCGCATCGACATACAGGTATGTTAACTTAACATGAAAAGTTCAGATGATAATATTGTGTTATTGTGTTGTGTTATCAGTAATGTTGAAATTTTTATTTTTCTATGGTAGTCAGAAGTCACAGGAACAGTCACACAAGCCTTGAGTGCCCTCTCGTGAGCTGCATTTTACCTACGGATATGTTTGTATTTTGCGGACCACATTGCGAGCCGAACCATAACCCGCACCATCGCTGAACGGTTCTTTTCTAACATATTACCCGCTGTGGACCATAGTACACACCAGGTGTCAGCTGCCGATGTTCGTGC
The DNA here is from genome assembly GCF_902500255.1 of Thalassophryne amazonica. Lineage (NCBI taxonomy): Eukaryota > Metazoa > Chordata > Actinopteri > Batrachoidiformes > Batrachoididae > Thalassophryne > Thalassophryne amazonica. The sequence continues at coordinate 94,428,370 of NC_047105.1, read as the reverse complement.
AGCACCTACCTGCACAGCTCATGACCTCCCCGTGGTGTTGACCCCAGCTCCTTCCAAGTGCAGATGCTAATCCTCCGCCGTCGCTCACCCAGTGCTCCCACGCAGCTCTCAGCGTCAACTTAAACACTCTGCTCACATTGATATCCAAGGGTTGAAGCTGTTTTGTTAGCCCTCCCGGAATAACAGCAAGCACTGTGTTCGTCTGCTTCACATGCTGTTTCACAATCATTGTCTGGGTGAGGTGAGGAATACGCGTCCAATGTTCTGGTCTCTGATTGGTTATCATGACCAGCGTGACCTATAGGGCAGCCGCCATACTACAGTGCCCATGTTTCATTGCATTTCCGTTTCCAGTGGCTATTTTAAAACAGAGTGACTCTGTCACATAAAATTGTTTTATTACGGTAAATTAACTGAGAATCTACCGGTATATTTTTCATTTATAAGTCACTCTGGAGTATAGCGCACCCCCAGCCAAAACATGTAAAAAAAAAAAAAAAAAAAAAAGAGTGCGACTTATAGTCTGAAAAATACGGTACATATAACCATTGTGGTTGTGTCCCAAAGTTTTGTTAAAATCTTCCACATTGTTACGCTTGTGCATAGTTAACAATTAGTAGAAATGTTAAACATAAACAGCCATTTTCTTACATACAAAAAATGTTTGTTCACTGCTGTAGAGCTAACAACAAGTTGTTGTTGTTATTATTTAATTTAATTATAGTTTTTAAAATTTCCTCCATTGCTTAACTAATTACATTTTTAATTGTTCTTGAATTATTCTTAGAGGTTAAGATTTTCTGATGGATGTGATCGAGGCCTCATTCTTTTATAGTGTACACTGAGACAACTTTGAGCAGCCGTTCAATTTTGTTTCAGTTCTACGTTTGAAGATGTGGTGTGTGTGTGTGTAATCACCATGTTCAGAGCTGCAGCTCAGCAAAAAAAAAAAAAAAAAAAAAGTCAAGTGATGTGAAACTTCCTGCGGTCTGTTTTCTCACCCCCAGGGATGCATTTGCATATCCTGAGAAACGGTGAAATGAGAGCAATAGTAGAAAAAATTGAGGGTGGAACAGACGCTCGCAGCAGCTGGTTTCGAGTGACAATCGTATTTACCAATGAATAAAGCCCTTGTAAATTTTCTGTACATTTATTTCAGGTCACACTTTGTAACTTGTATTTGCTGCATTATTACTGGCAGATGTGCAGCACTTGTGAATGCAGTTCTTTTTAGATGTGAATTTATTTGGACACATATTTCCAGCATGTGGAATAAAGTTGGCGCTGGCTGAGACAAGCTGTTCAACTGTAGCAGCATGTCATCATCAACATATTGGTCAATAAAAAGTGTGAGCTTGGAAGGCTTTTAAATTACTTTTAGATTGTGTCCTTTTTAGGGGACATGGAGTACTTCCACCATCTCTTAAGAGCTTTAGGATGTTGTTATGACCAGGTGCAGGCAAATTTCCATAATTCAACAACACAAACTACAGGTGTGTATAGTTTTAAACACCTACGTCAGTGGTGTCCAGAAAGGGCCAACAGGGTGTAGGTTTTTGCATCTGCTGACACCGCCAGTTGATTTCACTGTCTAATTTATCCCATCTGCTCAAAGTGAAATCACTTGCTGGAGTCAGTGGCTGGAAAGAAAACCTGCACTTTCTTGGCCCTTTCTGGAATGTCTATACACCACTGACTTAGATCAAAGCTAACTCGCTCTTTTAAAAAGCAAAAAACAAACAAACAAAAAAACCCGCAAAACTTTCTGATCTACTCTGATGGGTAATGAAATAAAAACATATTTGATGAAATTAGGAGCAGGTGTTGAAGTTACATGTCGCTTAAAATGAGGTTGTTTGTCAGTCCTCCCCCATTTACAAATCCTAGGTCTGGAGGCTACCAAGGCCGCTGCTGGTTGTCTAAATATTGGCTCTGCAAAGGCTTGTAACTTGTTAAATTTGAGTATGTGACTCTTATATTGTTGGCTCATATAGTCATTAAGATTAATAACCTAAGTAGACCCCCCCCCAACCACCAACATGACTCAATTATTGTCTGTTAAAGAAATTTTTGACTAAAACTGCAAACTCCAAAAGTGATCTTGTAACTTAAAAAGTGGCTCTGAAAAGCTTGTAGTCTACCTTTTGTGAAAGACTGCAGTTGTGTTACTCTTGAAATCACAGCTGTTGTAATGAAAATAAATGATCCTTTTAAAACTGCTAAGGGATTATACGACTATGACAGGCTGGATATTACAGTAATGGGCAAGACTGCTAGCCATACTTTATAGTTGAGAAGATGTGTTTAATATTGCTTTTACTTCTTTTTTATTTCTGTAGGAAAACAAGTCCATGTCCGTAAGCCGTCACTATCAGCTATGGAGGTGGTCCCAGAACGTAAGCGCTCCACACCAATCAACCCAGCCAACACTATACGCAAGTGCCTTGCCAGCAACCCTGTGTCCCAGCGACCATTGCGAGACCGCATTATCCACCTGCTGGCACTCAGGTCCTACAAAAAGCTGGAAGTGCTTGCCCGTTTGCAGCGGGATGGGATCAATCAAAAAGACCGTAGCTCTTTGGGGACAACTCTACAACAGGTACTAGAATGGGTCTGACCTTTGAAGGATGGGATGAGTCTGTGGAAGGGAATCATTGCTTATTTGCCTTGTTAGTGTTAGGAAAAGTCACTCTACTTGTAGCATTTATTCTGTACAATTAAAAAAAAAAAAAAAAAAAAGACTTACCATCAGTATGATAATATTTGATTTTATTTTTTCATAAATAACACATCTTTAAGCTGCAAGACCAGTTCAGAGAAGTAAAATGCCTTACTACCATAGCCACTGACATCATTTGACCACACAGTAAAGTGTTAGTCCACTAACATGAATTTTTGAAATTACTTAATCTAGAATAAATGATTCTTTTGAACCATTATTCATTTTTTGATTTTCTTCATATTCTATCCAAAGATGAATTAGTCTTGTGCTTTAGTGGTGTTAAGTCTGTTTTTAACCTGATCAAGCACTCCTTCTTGCCCTTTGTAAATATATTAGAGGAATGATTACAAACATGCCTGAGGAAATCCTGTTCACACTGTAAAGGTTTCTGTTTAGTTTGGCTCTGCCAAGAAACAGACTTGGTAGCTAAAGACAATTTGCATACACAGATGTTCTGTCAGCTAAGCAAAAGGGAGATTTCTGTACATTCGCTGTGTTTCTCATGCTGTTGTCTTAACTTTGAAACTGTGTGTGTGCATATGACAGGTGGCAAATCTGAACCCCAAAGATAACACATTTATGTTGAAGGACTTCATTTACCGTGATGTACAGCGAGACTGGCCTGGCTACTCTGAAGATGAGAAGGTCCAAGTTGATCGGATCCTCATTCGGTACAGAATTGATTAATATGACTTCAAAGGCATACTTGCATAAACTAGTGAAACACAAAATCAACATGAAATATTCTCTGCAGACTGTCACATGTACTATGTATTAAGAATGTTTTTACACTTATATTAAAGAGATTTGAGTGAATTAGGTGCACATCCTTTTGTGGCGTCACAGATAGTGATTACCTCTTTCAAACAAAAAAAAAAAACAATTCACATAACACTGATGCTTGAGTTTGCAATGCACTCTATTTCCAGACATTTTTGACAGACACAACATTTTATTTTTGAATGCCTGTTTCAAGTCATTTCCCCACTGGGCAATGATCCTGGGAGTTAGATTGTTATACAGTAGGTTTTGGTAGGGGAATTTGTCCATTTAGTGGTTACCTAACTAAATAAATAATAGTTCTGGCAGCCCATTACCTATTTAGTAAATTATAGCTCTGGCAGCCCATCAGCCCAAATAAGACATCATGGAAATGACACAGATAATTTGTAAAAACTGATATAATTGGAGTTCTGCTGGTAAGCAATTAGGGATGTCAAATCAAATAACCATTATTGCTGATAGACCAGTAGTAGTTATCCATGTATGGTAAACTAAACTTTGTTAGTCATTTCCACCTTGTTATTAAACCAAACCTTTAAAATCAACTTATGTACCCTGATTGTAAAACAGCCCATATAGGCCCTGAGACCCTTGGTTCTATTCTTGGATTCTGTGGCATGAAGCAGATGAGTCTATGGCTCCCCTTGGATGTGATGTCAGTCCATTGCAGGTTAATTGCCCAGCCAAGGCTGGTACCCATTTATAGCTGGGTAGACTGGGACAATGCAGATGATGTCTTGTCAAAGGATACAAAGAGGTAGTAGTATGACTGGGAAACAAACCCAGATAAACATTGTGAGTCCAACTCTCCCATTGAGCCACCTACTCTGCTCATTTAATTTGAGGGTTAGAAATGGTTTTATGGTTAGTCCGTTATATAGTTAGTTTTAGTTATAGGGTTTGTAAGTTTTATGGTTAGACTGTTATAAGATTAATTATAACCTTGAAGGGTATGCATGCCGGAAAGTGTCATACCTATAGAGACTGGATCTTCAGCCTTTGAGGTAGAGAGGTGGCTTGGAATTCTTTATGGAGTCATGATCTTGTTAGGATTGGTGATGCCCATGCCTTTTGATGCCTACTGTGGAGAGAGTAAGTTAAGGAAAAAAAAAAAAGATTCTAAAGAAGCATTTCTCACAAGTTTGTTATGCTTGCTGAAAGTCTTCTGTGAACATTCTTCTATTGTGCACTAGAGGAAACACATCTCCAATTAACGATGGCCAGCCCAGTGTATAGTCACGTGATAGCCCAGATACAAACCTAGTTAAGTAAACCATGCCCAAAGTCTTACTTCTCAGAAAGATAACTTGGAATCATACAAGTTTTACATTCTTCTTTTGGCTACTCCTGTTGGGGAGATAAGCCATCTCCATCTCACCTTGTGCTTTGCATATGTCAATATGACCATCACCATTGAAAAAGGAATGGGCTTAGAGCTAATACTTTATGAAATCCCTTCTTGAAAGAATCTGTCATTCCTATTGTACTCTCTCCACCTTCTTAACACACTTTTCTTGCTTGTCAGCACATTTCCTTCTGCATCTATTATCACCTGAACCTGTTGCACAACCTTTCCAGCTCAGTCCCTTTGTCTGGCCAATCAGTACAAGTCCTTATCTCCTTCATTAGTGTTAAACTTCATGTACTGCTGACTATACATCTTTTCCTTGGCCTTTTGCCACCTTTCTCCTCATGATATGCCACACCTCCTCTACTTCATCTTTACGATTATCCCATTTGGTTTTTGCCATCACCTTCCGACTTTACCTATATGTTCCCATTCTGTGAAAAAGTGTCCTCGACTTTCTTCCCCTGTCCAGAGGCAACAACACCTACCTCCTTATCTGTCTCATTAACTACTTCAGCAGTAGTTGTCCAGCTTCACCTCACCACCATCCAGTTCCTGCCTCACCTTCTCTGTAAATTAGACATGGCAGTCTTCTTTCTTCAGCTTCCAACAGCTAACCTTTGTTTTTATATCTCACGCTTCCTGTTTTTTACTTCCAAAGTCATCCAACAAACCACTGTCTGGTGCTGTCTAGCTACACTTCCCCTGCCACTAGTCTATAGTCTCCCAATTTCTGTCATGTTGCAACTGTTGCACTGTACATAAACCATCTGTGTGCACCTTTTTCCACTCGTATGCGTCACCCTGTGCTGCTCCTTCTTCTTAAAATGAGTGTTCACCATAGCTATTTCCATTGTTTTTGCAAAATCCAACACTGTGCCCTTCCACATTCCTCTGGTTCATAGAGTATCTTCTTATCACCACCTCATCACCACTGTTCCTTTCATTAACACACCCATTGAAGACAACTCCAGACATTGCTCTCTTCTTTGGCTACACTCTTGACAACCTTAATCACTCCAAAAGTCTTGTTTCTCTACATCTCAAAACCCACTTGTGGAGCATATGCACTGATGACATTCACTATCACCCCATCAATTTGGTTTCATCCTCATCACCCTGTCATCACTCAGTGATGTTTGTTTGAATAATGGGGATAAATGCGTATTTTTTGTTTGCAGCTTTGTCTGACAGAAATCTACTCTTTCGAAGTTGAATATTGAAATAAAAATATGACCAATTCTTGGCAGGCAGTGTCTTCCCCTTTGGTTGTTTATATATTTGAGCAATAACTTGAACTTTGTGCCATATGCCACAGGAAAGATTTATATGCATGTGTGGTAACTGACAAGTGTTGAAACTGATCAGTTTGCTCTAACAGATTCGACTTTCAGATTCTGTTACCTTACATGACACCAGGAGTTCATTTAGTTTCTGGAGACTACCATAATATCATACCATTTATGTAGTTATGTATGTTCAGATGGAAAAGTGCTATATAAATGCAGTCCATCTACCATTTAGTGTTTTTTAACGGTAAATAATAGTCAAAATAATAACTGTGTATACTCCAGGAGCAGACTATAAAGTAATAATGATTAGCAGCTAGTTGTTGCCACATAATTATCCACTGATGCTACTTTTTGCTATCTTCACCAGGAAATTAGGTCCCTCTGCAGGGTCTGTCTCATCCAGCAGCTCTCCCAAAGACAGTGTCCCTGCTTCTCCTCAGGTATCTACTAAAGTATAATCTCACAAGCATGCAGTGAAAGTGTTCACTTTAAATGTTAATATCTGTGCCCTCGTAGAAGCACCAGCTGGAGTTTGACTTTATTGACCCTTTGGCACCCAAGAAAACCCGCATCTCCCATCTTAGCAGCCGAGGGCCAGGTGCATCTTTGTCATCGTCCTCATCTGATCGCCGTGATGATGAAGGCAGTACCAGTGATAAACGTTCATCCTTACCCTCCATCACTTCAGGTCCTCTCTCTCACCCCCCTGTCTCTTCCCACGCTCCAGCACCTTCTCACCAGCAGCCCAGCCCAGCCTCCAGCTCCAATTCACCCAGCACCCCAGAGGGCTGTGGCACCCAGGACCTGCCCATGGACCAGGGATCCTCTTGCATGGATCCTTCACCCAGCCCTTTCAGGTCCAACGGGTCCTTGCAGAGCCATGTTCGCCATTCAGTTCCCAGGCCAGTCACTTGTAACAGCCCTCCACCGAACGCCTCAGTCATTGTTACTTCAACTGTCAAAAGAACCAGTTCTTCCGTAACTAGCTCTACTAACAAGAAGTTCAAGAAGAAAACCAAGAAGCATAAAGAAAAGGATAGAGAGAAAGAGACTAAGGATGGCTGCAGTACTTCTTCCAGTGTAGCAAAGCAGGAAGGAAAGAGTCACATTCACCAAAAAAAAAGCTGTGCTGTGGAAGACCATGCAGAGGATACTGGCAAGAACGCTCACACAGATCAAGGTGCGTTTGTTTTCCTAACTGGTTCTAGTGCTAATCTTAAACAGCCCTCATCTGCATGCTTACTTTCATTCACTGTTAGCTCCTGTCCATTTTATCAGTTGACCTAAACTAATTATTTATTAGCAGGTCTGTGGGCAATGATTGTGGATGCAGGTCAGCTTTAGCTCTTACATTAAAAGTCTCCATAATTCAGCTTACTTTCAGATGCACCCAAAATATCTATTTTGTTTTGAGGAATCCCAATGACTAATGACTCGTGTACATTTTGGGGAACAAAACTGAATGTATTGTGACAGATTGTTGATTACAAAAAATCACAACAAAAGACTCCATCCTCAAAAATCAGCCTTCTGCTAAAATGACTCTTCTGACAGGGTGACAGCAATAAGGATTTATTATTTTTACACTTTGTATTTATCATAGAATCTGGTTTGATTGTGTTATGATAAACCCGTGCTTCTGACCTTCTGGTCAATGAATAAAATTATTAGATTCATATGAAAGGAACAGCGAATAAAACAGCAGAGATTGTGTGGAAGGTCATCTAATGCAGTTTTTTTTTTTTTTTTTAAGTTCAAATTGACTACTACCAATTCTTTGTTTGGCATGACTAGATATGTAGTGAATTATTTATTTAATTAAATTGTGTTGTGAAGCCGCCTTCTTGGTATACCAAAAATGTTTGATCAGGGTTAGTGCTATAAAGTATCAGCACATACCAGGATAGAGTTGGGGGGAAAAATGAACAGTAAATGCCAGTTCATTGATTTAGTAAGAATTATTTAGTGTATCCAGAGTGCCAGCCTCTGTGGGCAACAGTGTGGTGGTACTGTATTCTTGGGTTGAATACTTCAGCTTGACTCCTCTAACCATAACCATATCTATCCCCTATCTACATGGAGCTCTGAGATCCTTACGATTGTATTATGGGTATTTGGGAGGTGATCGGTCTAGTGGTTAAGCATTGGGTTTGAGACTAGAGGATGCTCGGTTCAAACCCCAGCCTGACCGGAAAATCACTTGGGGCCCTTGGGCAAGGTCCTTAATCCCATAGTTGCTCCTGGAGTGTAGTGAGCGCCTTGAATGGCAGCACCCTGACATCAGTGTATGAGTTTGTTTGAGTGACTGGGTGAATGTGAGGCATAATTGTAAAACTCTTTGAGCATCTGATGCAGATGGAAAAGCGCTATATAAATGCAGTCCATTTATTATGTTTGCATCAATCCAGTGAGTCCTGTCAAACAGCGTAACATAATGAGTGTTACGTTTAGTGCATACCAGCTACCGGCTGCAGTCCATAATGATCACTAATAGGGCTTGACAAGCAAAGACATGTTGGAAATTTCAGCACCACTGAATTTTACAAGAAAGTAAATGTGTATTTTTGGCAGTGTTTCTAAAATTGTGACCCCATGTTGACATCAGACAACCCAAAATAAATTACTGTATTTTCCAGAATAAGTTGCCCTGGAGTATGAGACGGACCTTTCAAAAAACGCATCATGAAGAAAGGGGGAAAAAAAAAAAAACCACATATGTCACACCGGTTGACAAGTCACATTTATTTCTTAAACATGGTGCTATCGCTTCGTGCAACAAGAAGCAAATTTAATTTAATTGGTGCATTATTTATTTATAGCACAAACACTATGCCAGTCATATGGAAGTTATGTAATTAACTTTTGCGTTACACTGTGTTAGTGAGCAGAAGCTAATGGGCTGTTATTGTAAGTGGCACAAACAATTTTGCTAAACCTTACCATAGATTAGCCTAGCTGACCTGCTGTCACTGTTCTTGTTGTCTCACACAGCCCAAGCACATCTTGTTCCAAGTAGTATGAAGGTTATATTCATGTCATTTATTAAAGAGCATGCAGTTTGAGAGCATGATTATTAAACTCTCAATTGTTCTTTCAGACAAAGAACATTTTTTTCATTCAGAGCTGCTGTTGCTGCTTGTTTTGCAGTTATTGGCATCTGGCTTAATAGTGCATTACTACAACCTTCTGCTCCAGAGTGTGAATCGCAGTACCTCATTCAGTCAGTACACTGTGCCAACTTGTGGCTATGGATGATAATGCAGTATTCCCTCCTCCCCCCATATATATAAGTCACTTTGGTTTAGGCGGGTCTATACTGAATCACAGTATTATCAAAGTAGTGGTATAAGACTTTTGGTACATGTACTGATAATCCTATCCCCATATTTTTGCTATATCAGCACTGAACGTGGTGAGCAGTTAGTCCTCTGTTTTTGCAGCAGTTCAGATTTTCCAAAAAAAAAAAAAAAAAACAACCAAACAAATGAACAAAAAAAAACAGTTTGTGCCATCTTGCTGTGTCTCATAGAGCAGTGGCAGTGTGAGATAAAAGTATGGATAAAACACTCTTAGTTGTCAATCAGGTTAAATACACAAGTTCTCTATTCTTCATGCTCACAGACTGTACACCAGGGTCTTATCCAGACTGAAAGACACCACCATTAGAGTAAAAGTCCACTTTTGAAAATATTTTTTCATATGGTGAGTGATTGAAAAGTTTTGAGCCCAACCAAGAAGTAACCACAACTGCTTTATATTTCATTCATATAAGTATATGTTTGCTTAATTTAACTTTTCTGCATACCAAAAGTGGTATGTGATGCAGTAGCCTTTTTGTTTTCTTTTCAAAGCAATGTTTAAGATAGAGTGGGTCTGTTTGGGGTTCCAGCTTTCAACTCTGGTCAGTTAAGGTGAGGAAAGCCATAAATATAAAAATGGTTAAGGCACTTGGGGTTGGTAAGCTTATCAAACAAACATGCAGGGTGTGATGTAAATTTGGGATAGGGTAAAGGCAAGGAAAATGTAAGTGTGCAAAAGAAAATGCTAATATACCACACATTAAGCAGTATAACTGAAGAATTAGGAAGCTGGGTTACACACAAACATCACACTTATTTATGAATGCATTTGAAAAAAAAACTTATGTAGGCAGTCTTGAGCACATAGATGTATTGATATTGTGATTCTATTGAGTATTCAATGTCCAGTGTATCGTATCGGTTTCAAGAAACAATACAGAGCCCTGCTTTGCACTAAGTCACAGGACCTCCCAGAATAGTAAAAAGAAAAAAAAAAGAAAACTTACTCTGGAAAATATTTTGCTGTATTAAAGATGCATGTTATATAGTCATTTTGCCTCAGAAAAAGAAGTTTAAGGAAATTACTTTTAAAAAGCCTGTGATATGGATGTAAATGTCTGACTGCAGCTGTGTAGTGTGTGTGTGTGTATATGTGCGCAGCTGTTGCTTTTTTAGCTAACTCTTGAAACACTTCGAAGAAAATATAGTTGTACTGATATGAGTTCACTTTTATGGCTTTTAAAATGTCATAGAAATTGATTCACTGTTTGTAGAAGATTCTGTCAGTTCTAAAGACATGACTTCACAGTAGTTGCTGATTCTTTATATTTTAAATTTAAATGTTCTAAAACTTTGCTTTTTGGTCATAGACTCTTCAGACAAACCAGTCCAGTCTTCAGACTTACCTATCACCATGGACTTGCCTGACTATGTATCGTGAGTAACTTTAATGTCTGAAAGATTTCCAAAAACAAGTCCTGTGTTCTGAACCTTTGCTTATTTGAGGTAGTTTAAATTTTCTTTCATTATTTCCATAGTTTGGCAAAAAGGGGTCAGTTTCTTCTAGTGTCTAAGTTTGGCAACAGGTGTACAACAGGTTAAATGTATTCATAGTTAATGTTTTGCACTTGAGAAAATTTTAGGTTCAAAAAGATATTTTTTGTGTAATTTTAAAATTAATGCACCAGTGTAAATTTGTAGTAAGTATTCATGCATAGGTGACGCTTCAAAGTAAATTGGGAGTTGAGAGGCGGTACGCAGCCCGAGTTGAGATCTTGTTGTGCAGCGAGGCTGTGCTGAAGTTCAGTTTGTCTGTTTTCACTGTAACACTGTACAAACTGCTCAGTATGTTTTCGTGCAGTAATGCTGCTTCAGCTTATTAAAAAAACTGATATTTTCTCTTTCTAGAAAAGAGTCACAACAATCAGCCTCTGACCATCTTTAGAAAGCAATACTGTGAATAACTGTTTCTGATACTCTAAAAGCTTTGAAATTAAACAACTTAAGGGTTTTTGTTATTTATGCGGACCATATTTAATTGTAAATGATGCATTTAGGCAGTGGGCTTTAAACTGAAGGCCAAAACCAGCACGCTTCAGAGCTTGTGGCCCCTGGTCTTGACCTTTTAGGGAGGCATATTTCAACTGAAGAAAGTCATTATTCAGTTTAATTTTCTCTTTCTGTTCCCCTTCCCTCTTTATCAGGAAGTACACGCCTTTGGTGTCCATGGACCAGCGACAATGCTACAAGAATGACTTCAATGCAGAGTATGAGGAATACCGCCAGCTGCATGCCCGCATAGAGAGCATCACCCGCCGCTTTACCCAGCTTGATGCACAGTGCCGCAAACTGACACCTGGCACAAAAGAGCACCAGGTTGAATCTTAGTAGATTGCTTGAATATACTCAAGATATATTTCTGTTTTGAATAGTCATTGCCAGTTTTCACTAAACCCACTGTGTTCTTGTTTGAAAACTTTAACTTTTTTAAAATTCATAGGTCAAGAACTGTGAGAGCTGAATAGTTGCACTTTGACTTCATAGGGAATTGTGGCACACTCGAGGCATAGTCTGACACACAGGTGCCTCCGTGTTGAGCAGCTAGTGAAGCCTAGTGAACCCAGATAGATGGCTGCCATTCAGAACCCAATGTACACAGCACCAGCACATGCTTCCTGACCGACAATAGTCCATGGCCCAAGATGGTTTTTGGTACCACTTAAAGGGACTAAACAACAGTCCAGCTTCAGTATACCATGACCTACACAAACATGTATGCTGGCCATCCCAGGGTGGTAGCTAACATCAGGTAGGGGGCAGTGAAGGATTACACAGGGGTCCAAATTTTGAAATGCTCCAGTCATGCTGAAAGGTATACCACATTATTTGTCTGACTATAAAGATTCCAAAAAGGTATAGTGTGGACTATCTATGAATGAATGTTATGGATTTATGGGGTAAATACAGCAAAAATTGTGACGACACGTCAGTTTCAGTTTGTACAGTTGTAAAAAGTTAAAGTTGCTCCAATTTTGGTAAAAAGTGATGCAGATTTTTTGGTTGCATTAACAGGATCCAACAAATAATGTTTCACATTTCAAAACGATTGGAGCATTTTTTTTTTTTTTTTGACCTCTGTAATCCTTCATTGACCCCTACCTGGCTATAGCTACCACCCTGGTATGGCCGGCAGACAGTTGTGTAGGTCATGGTATACTTAGTCTGGTTTGTAAGTGTGGTTTAGTCCCCTTAAATGGTACTGATCAGGTCAAAATTGACTACAACCCCTGACAAAAATTATGGAATCACCGGCCTCGGAGGATGTTCATTCAGTTGTTTAATTTTGTAGAAAAAAAAGCAGATCACAGACATGACACAAAACTAAAGTCATTTCAAATGGCAACTTTCTGGCTTTAAGAAACACTATAAGAAATCAAGAAAAAAAGATTGTGGCAGTCAGTAACGGTTACTTTTTTAGTCCAAGCAGAGGAAATAAATATGGAATCACTCAATTCTGAGGAAAGATTATGGAATCACCCTGTAAATTTTCATCCCCAAAACTAACACCTGCATCATATCAGATCTGCTCGTTAGTCTGCATCTAAAAAGGAGTGAACACACCTTGGAGAGCTGTTGCACCAAGTGGACTGATGTGAATCATGGCTCCAACATGAGAGATGTCAATTGAAACAAAGGAGAGGATTATCAAATTCTTAAAAGAGAGTAAATCATCACGCAATGTTGCAAAAGATGTTGGTTGTTCACAGTCAGCTGTGTCTAAACTCTGGACCAAATACAAACAACATGGGAAGGTTGTTAAAGGCAAACATACTGGTAGACCAAGGAAGACATCAAAGCGTCAAGACAGAAAACTTAAAGCAATATGTCTCAAAAATCGAAAAATGTACAACAAAACAAATGAGGAACGAATGGGAGGAAACTGGAGTCAATGTCTGTGACCGAACTGTAAGAAACCGGCTAAAGGAAATGGGATTTACATACAGAAAAGCTAAACGAAAGGCATCATTAACACCTAAACAGAAAAAAACAAGGTTACAGTGGGCTAAGGAAAAGCAATTGTGGACTGTGGATGACTGGATGAAAGTCATATTCAGTGATGAATCTCGAATCCGCATTGGACAAGGTGATGATGCTGGAACTTTTGTTTGGTGCCTTTCCAATGAGATTTATAAAGATGACTGCCTGAAGAGAACATGTAAATTTCCACAGTCATTGATGATATGGGGCTGCATGTCAGGTAAAGGCACTGGGGAGATGGCTGTCATTACATCATCAATAAATGCACAAGTTTATGTTGATATTTTGGACAATTGAAAGGATGTTTGGGGATATCATTTTTCAAGATGATAATGCATCTTGCCATAGAGCAAAAACTGCAAAAACATTCCTTGCAAAAAGACACATAGAGTCAATGTCATGGCATAGGGTCAGTGTCAATGAGCAGATCTGATTTGATGCAGGTGTTAATTTGGGGGATGAAAATTTACAGGGTGATTCCATAATTTTTTCCTCAGAATTGAGTGATTCCATATTTTTTTTTTCCTCTGCTTGGTCTAAAAAAGTAACCGTTACTGACTGCCACAATCTTTTTTTCTTGATTTCTTATAGTGTTTCTTAAAGCCAGAAAGTTGCCATTTGAAATGACTTTAGTTTTGTGTCATGTCTGTGATCTGCTTTTTTTTTTTTCTACAAAATTAAACAACTGAATGAACATCCTCTGAGGCCGGTGATTCCATAATTTTTGCCAGGGGTTGTACTTATGGATGAGGGGGAAAATCCTGAAATAACAATACAGCTTTTGTTTGTGAAGCACCACATACTGGTTCTCAGGCATGTCATTCAGCCCCATTTCTGAGAAATTTCATGTTTAATCTGTTTTCACACCCTTTGTAAATTGTGCTCCTCACCCACTAGTTTTTCTTACCCTTTTTGTAGGTTTCTTTTTCTTCAGTACTCCAGATGCAGTTTTAAGAATGTAAAACGTCTGCAGCAAGAACAGGCTTGCAACCCGAAATCTGTACAATAATGTTTGAAGCATGCATTAGTTGACGTGGAGTCTGTTTATCAAGCATCACTTTGTTACTGCTGAAGCAGGGATGGCTCACTGCGATGTAAGATCATTGTTTGGAAGGGTCATACTAAGTTCTTCTTAGCTCTTCGTTTTCTGTCACCACAGCAGCTCATTGTCATATTGACGCCTACAGCCCAAATAAATTGTAGCACAATATTGTAATGTTAAGTCTTTTTTTTACTTATGCAAGAAATATTACACTCATTATTGACTAGATGTATAGGAAAAAAAAATATTTGGTGAGGAGCTGCACCCCCACCCCAGTCAGTTTGCTCCCTCACTTTGGAAGATTTGCTTATTTTAAAATTTCCCAATGACATTTCTGTGTTCTACATTCTGTGAAGTGGGCCTGAATCTCATACTATCAAAGCTTCTGTCCAGTGTGCTGTTTTTGTACTAAATTAATACACTGTGCTCTAAACTATGTATGTTAACCAACCCCTCTTACACAATTTAGTGACTATCATATCTGAATTTTTATTTTAATGAAACACATTTTTATTATGAGTGCTCTGTTTTTAGTTATATTTTTATTTTTCAGAAAGCACAAGAGGAAGTCTTGAAAGAGTACAACATGATGAATCAAGTGAGTATATACACAGGTTTTTGTGCAACTACATTTTTATCCCCTGCTGGCCAAAGGCCTGAAGGGGTTTGTCGTAGCGATTTCCATCTGTCTGTCTCAGTCAACTCCTCTCACATTTGTATGAGGAATTTCAAGAAACTTGGTACAAGTTCTTGTTATAGGTTGGTTGTATGGATATTGTATTATTCGAGTTGGGGCCATTTTACCAGCGTTATGGCCCTTGATTAACAAATTTAGACTCCATCAGTTTCATGAGTGGGTGCCTGCATTTTGAAATCAACTCCTCTCATATTTTTAGGAGGATTTTTGCAAAACTTGGTACAACCCCTTGTTATTTGAAAATTCAGCAAGGTATGTCATCTATAATATATTCCAGTTCTAGTGTATATCTAAAAAAAAAAAGGAAGAGTAGAGTCACTTAAGTGCCTGGTCTTGAGAACCAGGGATGTCGGTTGAAAAGCTTTTTTTATCCCATGGGAACTCTCCCTACCCACCCAAGCGGCTCAAGAAAATGGACATATCATAAGAAAATAGACATCATGTATATAAGTGATATTTAAATAAGGGAAATAAACAGTATATACAAAAAATGTGGTTTATATATAATATTATAGGAGTTAGCTTCCAAAACCTAAATATTAATATAGGAGAAGATTGTAGTACATGTATACTTAGTTTGTAGACAAAGTAGTACAATTAAATTATAGCTAGCTTATGGTTATTATATGATAGAAACAGAAGCTATGATGTAATATGTATTGGTATCTATCTAAAGTAAACCCTGCTAGCTTACTATAGGACGATAAAATGTATAACTTATATGCTATCAAATGGAACCCTGCTAGCTTACTATAGGACGATAAAATGTATAACTTATATGCTATCAAATGGAAACCTCAAACTAGGTACAGTCACTTGCCCAGTTCCAGATCACTGCTGTAGTTTTTGTGCCGCCGTTTCTCGTAATCAGCACGAATAAGCTAATACTTGGTACCAATGGAAAGATTGATGTTTTGTCTACAAACGACCACAAGCTCGACCGGATCCAGCCATCCTTGTGACCAGCAGAGGAATCAAAACATCCGGTGTGCTCACTTTTTCTGACCCACTCATTCTTGCAAGTTTTAAAGTAATGATCTCTAAAACGTAGCAAAGGTGAGTTAGCCGTTCGGTGTTTTTGGTTCTAGAGGGGGAAAATACTTACTTGGGTAGAAAATGTCAGTGTGTTATGTCTTGCTGTTTAATTGCTGCGCGCATTTATCTCTGACGCGAAAATTTGCCGGTTGCGGATCACTGAAGCAGCAGCCTCATGTCTGTACTTGAGTCATGTGGACTTTGGGGGTCATCTCAACATCACGAATGGACATGAATGTGGGGGCTTTTACTTTTTAATTCGGGAGAAATCTCACTTCCACATGCTTGAACCCTCGTGCGCATGCGTGAGTTTTTTCACGCGTGTCGGTGACGTCATTTCCCTGTGGGCAGGCCTTGAGTGAGATGTGGTCCCGCCCTCTCGGCTGAATTCCTTTGTTTCACACGCTGCTCGAGATGGCGCGCGTTGCTTTATCAAAATTTTTTGTGGACCTGTGAGGAATATCCAAGTGGACACTATTCGAGAAATTAAGCTGGTTTTCGGTGAAAAGTTTAACGGCTGATGAGAGATTATGGGGTGTTTGTCGGTGTAAGGACTTCCCACAGAGAGGGATGTCGCGCAGCGCTTCCAGGCGCCGTCGTCTGGCTGTTTCGAGCTGAAAACATCCTAATTTAAGGCTTAATTCACCCAGGACGTCGTGAGAGAACAGAGAAGATTCAGAAGAGGCTGGCATGAGGACTTTATGCGGACATTCCACTGTTTGACATTTTTCAATGAAAGACGTGCGCGCAAATTCGCCGAGTCGTTTCTGTGACGACTTGGCGAATCTGTTTGCGCCGCGACAGGAAAAACACCTCCGTGTTGAAAACCATTTGTAAAATTCAGGCGGCTTTTGATGGCTTTCAACAAGTGAGTAACTGAGAACTTGTTTAACAGCTTGGGCATGTTCCAACTTGCCCGTTAAGGTTTCCAACGGAGGTGTTTTTCCTGTCGCGACCCCCCGCGGTCGGGTCCGGCCCGACATGCGACTGCCCGCACGTTCTTTCATTACAAAATGTCCGTTAACAATGGAATGTCCGAATAAACTCCTCATGCCGACTTCTTCTGAAAGTTCTCTGTTCTCTGACGACTTACTGGGTCAACAGAGCCTGAAATGTGGAAGTTTTCAACTTGAAACAGCGAGACGCTGCCGCCTTGAAGCGCAGATTGCTGTCAGGCACCGTGGGCCATCCTTACGGCGACACTACCAGACCAAAATCTCTCATCAGCCGTTAAAATTTTTACCGAAAACCAGCTGAATTTATCGAATGGTGTCCACTCAGTTGTGCCTTACAGTTTTGAAAAAATTTTGATCAAACAAAGCAGCAGTCTCTGAGCCATTCCTAAACAATGAAAAAATCGACGAGAGGGTGGGCGACTCCTCACTCAAAGACTGCCCACAGGCGAATGACGTAACCGACAGGCGTGAAAAAACTCTCGCATGCCCACGAGGGTTCAAGTATGTCTGATGTAATCACACGTGATTCAAATCCATATGGTTTTTGAAAAAAATAATGTCGGATACTTTTCTAATAGACCTCGTACATGTTTATACAACATATACATATGTTGATTATAAGCATATTATGCTATCAATTGATATTTATTATTCTATCCTGTGATTCTTTAGCTGTTTCTCTTGAATTAAGAAAGAAATTCTTCACTAAAACTAGCTAATTTTACAGTTTTTGCTAGAAGTACAAATAGCTGAAGTATGTTGACAAAACAAATGTTATCCATTACCTTGAAATGTTATCAGAATGTACTAAAGCAGCATTTGCCAGCAGGGGATATTGTGCTTTTAGACAGTGCTTAATTTGTAAAGTGGGAGGTCCCGGAGCGCAGAGGATGGGTGGCTCCGGTGCAGAAAAAAAAAGAAGGGCGGGGGGGCTTGCGAACAACGCTGTGCGCCACACCGAAAATAAACTGGGCATGTATTGTAGGCCTAATAACACTAATCACACCAAATCCGGATAGAGTACAAATTCCTGTTTAATGACGTACAGTCGTCCCTCGTTTATCGCGGGAATTACGTTCTAAAAATAACCCGCGATAAACGAAATCCGCGACGTAGTCAGCGCTATTTTTTACACTTATTATAGATGTTTTAAGGCTGTAAAACCCCTCACTACACACTTTTCTCAAACAGGCATTAACGTTTTCTCACTTTTCTCTCTTGTGTAAACACTTTTTTTTTTTTTTTTTTTCTTCTGTGCGAGAAGATTATAAACAGACACACGCAGAACACAATGTGCGGCTCTCCCTTCACTCACTGCCTCCGGGGGTACGGATGCGGGACCCGCAAAGAATCCAAGTCCTCTCTCGGTGGCCACGGAGCTCTGCGGCTACGGTCAACATCCGGATCAAAACAGCGAGCGTAGCCTCTGGACCTGTTGCCAGATTTGGCGCAATTCCGCACAGCAGACAGGGGGGCGGTATGAGTGGCAGTGAGAGCAATCGCGGTGATTTTTTTTTTTTTTTTTAATATCTATATATAGATATCTATATATAGATATCTATCTATATATTTTGTTAGTCAAGAGAGGTAGCGGATCACGGATCCAGTATAAATAGCTGGCGGAGCCAACGTCAGAGGTTCTGGAGCGCGCTCCGGCTTGCTCCCCCTCAAATTAAGCCCTGCTTTTAGAGCACTCTTTTTAAACTACTTGTGCCAGTTTTCATGCAATTATAATGCCTCAGCATTCCTGCGACCACAGTGTACAATTCAGATGAAGTTTTGTCTTTACGACTTTGTTGATTGACAAATGGGACAGCATTACTACCATCTTGTTTACAGAAAAATAAAAAAATTCTAATTTTAATATACAAAAATAAATGCTTGTTTTGTCTAGCTACCCATCCACCCAGTCAATAATGACTGACATCTCTTGCGGTTGCGTGGCCTTCCGGCTTGTACTATAGTGTTATACATGATTTGACCAGCAGATGTCAGCAGTCTCTCATGAGCTGTTTAATTAAGCTGCAAGTAAAGAATTTTCTGATGTGATTGTTTGAGAGGTTTATTGAATTGTGGAATTGGTACTCTCTATTTTTCATCACATAATGTTCAGTATGAAATATTTGGCCCAAATTCAATCTTCTGACAGATGCCATGAGTACTTGCTCAATCGGTGATGTAAGTGCACCACTGAGTTTTGTTTTCTCCTTAGTTAATGGAAGACTGTCCCAACAAAAAAGCTGAACGCAGTTGTTTTGAAATGTATGCTCAAGGTATCGAATTTAAAAGCGTTTTAAAATTTGTGGTATTCTGGGATTTCGTGCAGTCTAGCATTTGTGCACTTGCATTTGTGGTTGAGTGATATTTCGGAGTAGCATTTCACCATGCACATTAAACCCAAACGAGTCAGTATTTATCTTGGACCCCTAGTTCCCAGCTTTGGGTCAGAGATCCCCTTTGGGGGGTACCAAAGATCATAGGGGTCCTGAGATTTTCCCTGCTCTAAGGTTTCCACAGTTAACATACTCAGAACTAAGAATAGGAATCATAGCTAATTAAAACTATCATTTTTTTGGGATACCCCAAACAGAATGTGTATCTTTTTTTGTGTACACACACAAAATATATACGTGTGCGTGTGTGTGTGTGTGTAAATTTAAATTTTGGGGAGGATCGCCATTAATTTGGGTGTGTGCAGGGCTCTGCTGTTCTCCACCGTTGCTAGGTGTCACGGACGTGACTGTAAACATCAGTTGGCGGCGTGCACCAATGACAACATGACATACACAGTGTTTCACCAGGTGGCAGCCAATCATAAGTTGACCCACAGTGTTCATAGTTTTCTATTGTCCATCCATTAATCATCCAGCAGGTGGCAGATACACCTATAGAATATTACATAGGCAAAGAAAAGTTGCTTTTTTGATTGCTCTAGTGCATCACAAATTGAACAGTTTAACCCTCATGATTATCTCTTTTTCATCTGATGAGTTACAGGATGACAGAATATGTTTCTGTTATTAATGACACAAATCTGGCTGGGATTGACAAACCTACTTCCTCACATGTCTACATTTTTGCTCTCCAAGCCCCGGTGCTGCTAAAAGTGCAGCGAATTTTGATACTGGGAATTATTTTCAGGAAAATGCTTATTATTTTTATTTATTTAGGTGTTTTTAAAGCAAAATTACAGGAATATGCTAATTTGCATAATTTCAGATATTGCATGAATACCCAAACTGGTTAGACTGGCATAAACTTGAAAACTAAAGTAGTGTTGTGTATAGAACTGAGTTTCTTGCTAATTATACAGAGAAAAGAAAGTGACCATGTTAAACTACAAATTTGTGTTTTGTTGCAGAGAAGGTGATGAGAGCACCTCTGTTATTGGAACAGCTTTTCTATTTGTCCCAAAAATATGTTTTTCCATTAAGATGAGATGCTGTTTCATGGATACTGATGCATTTTGAAGACTAAAATGGTCAAATGCTTGAAAGTGGTGTACATTTTTTGGGGTTGTCATTTATTGTGACAGTCTGTGTAAACGTGGAGCCTGATACCATCTGTGTGTGTTTTGCAGCATACCCCCAACTACCATGAGGCCAAGCAGCGCTGCGAGTACCTGCACAACAAGTTGGCCCACATCAAGCGGCTGATAGCTGATTTTGACCTGCGCAGAGCAAAGGCTTGGTCCTGAGGGTGCAGTGCCGCCCACCTCACAAATCAGTATTGAGAAGTCTCAAACCAGGAGGAGATGCCTAACTGGATCTCATTTGTTGTTGCTTCTTCTCCACAGCAACCCCACTCCTGCTTTCCTTTTCTCAGGCATCCTTCTTCGTAGCTTCTTTTCTAACCTTTGATTCCACAGGCTCTGTTCTTGCCTGCACTCTTTAAAGCCTCACACTTACTTTAACCTCGTGTTTTTTTTTTTTGTTTTTTCTTCCACCCCTTTTTTTTTCCCCCTGAATGAGCTCCAGCAGATTTCCATTCCACTGGACCAGCGGAAAGTGCAACATGCATGGATTTAGGGAAAAACTTATTCTTCTGAGTTAACTTTTGAAAAACTTTTATCTTGAGGCAAAAACAGAACAAAAGTATATTTGAGCACCAGAGGAAATATTAACATGTATTTAAGAAAAAAAGAGGGAAATCTATTTATTTTAGGGCTCATAGTGCAAAAAAGAAGAGTCCACAGATGATTTATGGTTCAACTCCTGTTCATGCAAAAACAAAGTACCGTGGGCCTTATGTGTGCGACTGGCAGGCATTGTGTCATCAGCACCAGTGGCTCTTTTGTCTCAGTTCCTTTATTTTTCCACATTTGCTGCAAAACTAGAAGATAACTTTGCATGGACACATTGCGGTCACGCTGATGCTGATACTGAAACAAAGGGAAAAAAAATGCACAGTAAAAATCAACTGTGATGCAGCAACAGTATGTGTGCTCAGATTGTAAAATTTGTTTGTTCCATGAGCTGAGGAGAATAGTCCTTTATCGTGGCCCCTGTCATGGGGCCAGTATTCCTACACAAACAGTGTTTCAGGGCTACGGTGCATTATAGGTGCCTTAAGGTGCTTACACACGAAAAAAGATGAGCTAGGCCAGTCTACAGACTACACAAAGAACTATAACTGCCTGGAAACAGGCTGTGTGTGCGCGTGTGTGCGTGGTAGCGCAATAGGATGGGAATGTTGTGTGTGATCTAAGTGCTAAACAAAAATGTATGTGCACACGTATGGTTAATGAGAGTAAGAGGAGGAATAAAACAGTAAAGTGTTTATTAAAAAAAAAAAGTGATAAATGTGAAAAACTTAAGAAAAAACAAAAAAGCTGCTACTGTGTTTGACCAGTGACAGTATGCAAGAATGCTGCTGGCTGGAGTAACGGAACATGATCTTAAAAGGGGGAGTGGGTGTTTAGTTTCCAGAATTCATCTCTAGGCTCTGGAACAGAGTGCACCTTCCCCTTTAGCTTTATCCAATGGACACCCCCCCCCCCCCCCCCCCCCACACACCTTGCTTTTGGAAGAGGCACAAAAGTAGGAGGAAAAAAAAAAATCATGCATAAGAGGATGACTGTATTACGATGTCATTTTAATTTTTTTCTGTTTTGAGTTGAAGATTTCAGTAGAGCCTCTTTGTTTGTTTTTTTGTTTTTTTTCTCTCGTTATCAACAAATCATGTTGATGGATGAATTGGTTATATGAAAATTGAGAATTGAGTCTATATTTTCAACAAGCGAAATGTTGAAAGTTTTCCAATAAAATTTATTGCTAGCCCAGTGAGTATGAAACATTGAGACTGGAATATGTTTAATTCCTTAAGATTTAATAAAATATTTTGGGAAGATCTACTGTGTCCCTGGAAAATGAACCTAGTCAGCACTTTGTCAGCAGCCTGACCTTCATTTTTGTGCACACACAAAAGTGTGTTCTGTATTGAAACATTTCTTTTTTTAGTGATGATTGAGCAGTTGTCGTTCTCTCAAACAGCCCGTCTCTGCAGTGGACTGGCTGTTTTGTTTGTCTGTCAAAATCAACATACTTGCACAAGCTTCTCCATTCAGTCATCATACTGCTTTAGTCAGCGAGAAGCTCTGTTCTGAGTTACTTTAAGTTATTGTATAGACAAAATCAGCACTTGTGCCTTTGTGTCCTAAGGTCACAACACATCCACAAGAGGTCAGGCTTAATCTGGATTACCATTGCAGACAATGTAGGCTTCATATTTTAGTTTAGTTTTCTTTGTTTCTACTGCAATGGTCATTTCTTCAAGGGTGTGTCAACACAGATTAGATGGTAAAGTGACATGAGGCGGCATTTGAATTACTCTTTGTGAAGAGATGACATTTAAAATTGGCCCAATGTCAGTTTTGAAATGTGAAACTAGTGAAATCTAATCCTGCCCAGATGAAAATGTCATTTCAATAAAAGGTTTTATCTGGAAAATGTTGCTGTTATGTTTTTCCTCAGATTTTTGAAAATACAGAAAATGTTTTGCAGTTTGTGGAGACAGAACAAACCATATCATTTATTAAAAAAAATGAATTTAAAGCTAAAATTACAGTTTGAGTTGCATTGGGGAACTGGTTGGTCTTAGGACTGTGCCTTGTGGCACTCCAGAGGTGACTGGGATGATTTCAAACTTACCCTTTGAAAACAGCATTGTGTTCTGCCAGTTTGGACGGACTCGATCCATCTGCGTTGCCTCGGATCTCATTGTGGTCTAATGTCAGTGCAAGTGAGCGTTGTGGCACTTTGTCATGTGCTTTGGAGAAGTCCAATAGGATTCAGTCAACTTGGACATTGTTGTCCAAAGCTTCATCAATGTCTGCCAGAATGAGCTGTGGCAAGATCTTTTTGGAAAGTCATGAAAGCTTTGGTAGCAGTCAAGTAGGGCTGGACTGGGGAAATTTTTCAGGCCGGGCATTTTATCCAAGACCAGGCCACCTGCTGTGACAGTTTCTTTTTTTTTTTTTTTTGGTTTTGTTTTTTTGGTCCCTTAACCGATCAATCAATCAACAATCAATCACATCAATCAACCGATCAGACACATACATTTTAACACTATAAGAAGCATTATGAAAAGTTCTCCCGAAATACAGTTATCATAGGCTTATCAAAAGTACGATCTATTGACAGGTCACATTACTTTTTAGACATAAGCCGTCATTTCATTCAGCCTTCTTACTTAAATTTAGAAATAGAAATTATATAAAAACATTTGTTATAGAAATACTGTAGGCTATACTATAAATAATATTACTTGTGTGATGCAATTCATCATATAAAGCAAGAAATGGCTGGATGACTGGACCAATGACGATACAAAGGTTGAACTTTTGAAACTGCAATACACAAAAAGGCCACAAGATGGAGACAGTTGTCTCACTACAAGCTACAAGTAACATCAAGGATTTCTTTTATTACCAATTTGTGTTGCTAATCAACTTAGAGAATGACTCAAAGTAAAATGTTAGGTATGTGAAATTATGCCAGGACTTGGGAAAATACATTTTAGACAGGGACGCCGTTATACCACGCCACCGCACTGCAGACTGCAAAACGGCATACTTCGTATGACCAACGCACGACCGTCACACAAATAGAATAAAGAAACAACCTGGTGGCGACAGCATGGTAGCTAGCCATGCACACTATTTGCACAGGTTACATTGCTAGGCTAGGTTACGTGACTGGGAGAGTTAGCGCGAACAAAAATAATATCCAACCTTAATTCATATCTGAGTGACCAAGTTAGACAGCACTTTACTTCGGACCAGAACATCAGAATGTCTCTCTCACACACAGATGTCTGATTTATGAACAAGTTAGGTTGCTGTTCATCAATTAATAGCTTAAGTTAACCTTCATTTACCATCATGGCCGTAGTGGTCCCCGTCTCACTTTATAGTTACCCTTTCTTGACTTCAATGAAAATATATACTTGTTTTATAAAAAGTAAAATAAAGACCTCTTTCTTGACCTCATATTTAACTGTTGACAGCACTGTAACAGTAAAACTTCTAATTTCTAACCTACATTGTTAATAAATGTAACTATTAAATTCTAACATTTTTCTAACATTTCAATTTTCTCTAAACATTTTACTTGTCGAAATTATTTTAACTAGTAGTTGTAAAAAAAAAAAAAAAAAAAAAGGCTTCAAAACTGGACCTTTAATCTAGGGGTGTTGTGGAGGGGGGGGGGGGGACATCCCTGCCCCACGCCCCCATTCCATCTGGATTCGCCCCTGCTTTGGCGTTTGAGCACAAAGAATGGATAACATTTATTTATGCAGAAAACATGAGCAGATTTACAGGTCAGAAAGTTCTATTGCGTTTTCACATCATGCGCTTCCCAGAGTTTAGGTGCATTTGAGTGGAAAATAGTGTTAATTGTTGACGCGTCGCGGAGGATCAGCTGTTTTAACGTGCAGATATGGAGCGGCTCAGCTCTAAATAAAGGAGGAAAAAAAAAGCATAAAAATGTATTTGTAAACTCAGTGCAGGTGTGCTGTTATCACCGCGCTTTAAGAGGTGACGAGTCGTAGCTGCTACAAAAAAAAAGAAAAAAAACGCGGATGAAAAGCTCAGCTCGCTTTATTTCGTTAAAAAAAAAAAAAAAAAAATCCGCAGGCCAGTAGGCCATCAGGCCAGCGGGCAAATGCCCGGTGTGCAATACTATCAGTCCAGCGGTGCACCCACAATGCAAAAATAATAGTAACGCACAGTGACTTGGAGAAGTAACATTAATCTGATTACTGATTTGGAAAGATTAACGCGTTAGACTACTCGTTACTAAAAAAAAGTGGTCAGATTAGACCGGCATCACTGATAATCAGACAAGGGTATCTACGTTAAAGAGGGGGGCTTCAAGCAGTGGCATCCCAGCTAACAATGGAACGTTGCCTGAACGTTGCATCAAAGTGGCAGTAACGTTGCATCACAACGTTGTAGGAACGTTCAGTTGTAGACTCTCCAGAACGTTCCAGGGATGTTGCCAAGAACGTTGCCAACCAACCAACCTAGAACGTTCTCAGGAGGTTGTGACACAACACTGCTGCAACGTTGTTGCAATGTCCCCCAACACTTAGGAACACTGTGAACATTGCATGAGTCTGTAAATTGCAAGTTTATTACTTTAGAAGTATTATTACAATAGCAATGCATTAAGCCATGGACAAGTTCTCAGTAACTTGATTAGTTCTCATCCGCCCTCCAGTATTATTACAATTACAATAGCATTAAGCCAGGGATCAGTTCTCATCCGTGATGTGACCCATGACTAAGGTTCAAAGATTATTTTCACTGTGCAATTGTATATACTAGAAAATGAAATTTCTTTTCTCAGTGACTTCAGTGCAATAAAACTTCAATAGAATAATTTACCTTACATAAATAAATAAACACATAAAATAATACAGTCATAGAAACAGGTAAAATACACTCCAATCTCTCAGGTACTAAGCCAGGTGACATCATCCAGTATTATTACAGTTACAATAGCATTAAGCCATGGATAAGTTCTCAGTATAAAATGAACTAGAAGGGTCAACGTTAAACAAAAACTGAAGATGTCTCCACCGCCCACCCTTTAAAGCAGCAACATCAGTCCCAGATCCAGACCGGTTTGGACCGATGTAGTTGCATCGGTCAGATTTTTTTACGCATTGTTCGTCATCGGTAAAAAAAAACAAACAAAAAAACTAAAATAATCCTGAATAGTGCCGAACGTGTCCCCGTGCTGAACACAGCTTTTGATTTGTTCCCACAATGGTGGGTGGATCACAAAGGTGGATCAAAACGAACATAGCGTCAGTCCAGTCGAGTTGATGATCATGGCATCCAGGAAAAAAGTTGTGCAAGGAAAATTGGGCACTTATTTCATGTCTCCCCCGCACCTTACAGAGGGGGAGGCATAAGTTCTCAGTATAAAATGAATCACTTCTCATCTGACCCATGACTAATTGTGGCATCATCACTCATGGCACTGCCGTCCATGGCGTCATCATTCACTACACAATGGTCCATGGCATCGGCATCCACATCGTCGCCCAGGGCTTCATCCACCCCAGCATCTGAGTCAGCATTAACACCAGTACCAATTCTTTCATCCTCCTTTGCCTAAAAAACAAAGAAAACCATTCATAAAAATACTATACAATAACTTCTATAGTGCCAGTCCCCTCAACACAGTGAAGTTCAAGGGCGCTCAACCAGTCCATGTATTAATATGCAGAATCCTTAATTCAATATCTCAATTTTTACAATTCATATTTTAATTTTTCAGAGGATACTATTCAATGGTTTCAATCCTATCTTTCGAACAGAAAGCAGCGTGTTGTTGTGGATGGTGCCACATCCTCGTATCTCCCTAGTTATGTTGGTCTTCCACAAGGCTCAATATTAGCCCCTCTATGATTCTTTCTGTATAGAAATGATCTCCCCGATGTGTGCTCTGAACTAAATATGCAAATGCATGCAGATGACGCAGTAATCTTGACCCAGGGAAAGAGTGACAAAATATCTGTAGACCTCACAAATGCACTATGTAAAATACACAAATGAGTACATAAAAATTGTCTTCTGCTGAACACCAAAAAACTGTATGTATGATGTTCACCAAAAGACCAATTAAGTTAGCCAGATCCCATGTTTTCTTGGAAGGGGAAGAACTGTGCTTATGAACCAATTCAAATATCTTGCGAGATCAAATTCTGAAAACCTGTCTTTGCTCAAAATGTACTCTCTATTAGGGGCAACAGCACATGGAATACTCTGCCAACGACAATTAGGTTCAGCCCCACATTTGCTTTATTCAAGACACAGCTTAAAACATGGCTGAAAGATAACCAAACCTGTAATCATTACGAGTTAAAGACATGCGAAAGCAATATACTTTCATATACACGCACACAACAACACATAGGTGAGCTTATGCACACCAGCACTTTAAAGAGATACTGCAGCTGTATCGAGCACTTTACTATCGCGACAAAGCACTTTAATTCAGCATCTTATAATAAAACTGACTGTACCTGTACACACCTACAACTGAATTCTACCTCAGTACTTTCCTGCACTTTATATTGAGACAACAGCATTTTAACCTCCATCTTGACAGGAACAGATTAACTCCTCCTTTATATGGCTCTGGGTTATATTAAAATATGACAGTGTATTATATTGTAAATTATCAATGTTTTTATGCTTGTTAAATGCTCTGTGTTTTATATTTTATGTCTGGAGACTACAGATGGAAATTAGTATTATGCTAAAACTGGCATATTTACGTATATATATATATATATATATATATATATATATATATATATATATATATATATATATATATATATATATATATATATATATATATATATATGTGTGTGTGTGTGTGTGTGTGTGTACGAGGGCTGTCAATAAAGTATAGGTCCTTTTTATTTTTTTCCAAAAACTATATGGATTTCATTCATATGTTTTTACGTCAGACATGCTTGAACCCTCGTGCGCATGCGTGAGTTTTTCCACGCCTGTCGGTGACGTCATCCGCCTGTGAGCACTCCTTGTGGGAGGAGTCGTCCAGCCCCTCGTCGGAATTCCTTTGTCTGAGAAGTTGCTGAGAGACTGGCGCTTTGTTTGATCAAAATTTTTTCTAAACCTGTGAGGCACATCGAAGTGGACACGGTTCGAAAAATTAAGCTGGTTTTCGGTGAAAATTTTAACAGCTGATGAGAGATTTTGAGGTGATACTGTCGCTTTAAGGACTTCCCACGGAGTGGGACATCGCACAGCGCTCCCAGGCGCCGTCGTCAGATAACCATTTGTAAAATCCAGGCGGCTTTTGATGGCTTTCAGTGGAGTGAGTATCTGAGAAATTGTTTAACAGTTGGGCATGTTCCAACTTGTCCTTAAGGCTTCCAACAGAGGTGTTTTTCCTGTGGCGGAGCGTCGTGGCGGCTGCGAGCCGACGCTGCAATCCGTCCACACGTCTTTCATTAAAAAAAAAATCTCCTTTAACAGTGGAATATCCGGATAAAATGCTGAAACCGACTTCTTCTGAAACTTCTCTGTTCTCTCACGACGTCCTGGATCAATAGAGCCTGAAATATGGGGGTTTTCAGCTTGAAACAGGCTGACAACGGCACCTGGGAGCGCTGCATGACGTCCCGCTCCGTGGGAAGTCCTTAAAGCGACAGTATCACCTCAAAATCTTTCATCAGCCGCTAAAATTTTCACCGAAAACCAGCTTAATTTTTCGAACCGTGTCCACTTCGATGTGTCTCAGGTTTAGAAAACATTTTGATCAAACAAAGCACCAGTCTCTCAGCAACTTCTCAGACAAAGGAATTCCGACGAGGGGCTGGACGACTCCTCCCACAAGGAGTGCTCACAGGCGAATGACGTCACCGACAGGTGTGGAAAAACTCATGCATGCGCACGAGGGTTCAAGCATGTCTGACGTAAAAACATATGAATGAAATCCATATAGTTTTTGAAAAAATAAAAAGGACCTATACTTTACTGACAGACCTCGTATATATACTGTCTATAAACAATTGTACGTTCATTAATATGCACTGTCCCTGTCAAATAAACCAATAATGAATGAATGAATTCCAATTGTCAACACAGCCGAGTGACAGTTACACTATGGAGGGAAGGTGAGCCCACACAGATAGGTTTTAAGATGTTTGCGGAAAGAGAATACAGAATGTGAGGAACGGATTGAGAGAGAGAGAGAGAGATTGTTCCAAAGAGCTGGGGTGCATGTGAGCCGGTCACGGTCTTTACTCTTGAAACAGTCAACACTGGACCGGGATTTGATTGAAGGGAATGGCTAGGTGTGGCCATGGTGCTAGTAAAAGTCACCTGTGAGTTGCTGATGCCATAAAAGTTTAACTACTTACCCTCTTTGCTGCATGGCGCAGTGTTTCAGTTAACGCATCATCGATAGCATCTGGTAAAATTTCCATCTTGTTGCTGAAGGCTTCTGTCACAAAAACAAAATAAAAAACGGTCTTGTATTTTCCTCTTTTTTAACTGGAGAAACGATAAAATTCTTTTTAATTGCTAATTAAAATTAAATGATGCAGTGAGACACCTCGATAACTTACTCTTCAAAACTCTAGCGAGTGAGAGGCTGCAAGGCTTTCTTCCCTTTCCATCCTTTGAGGCTGACGCCAGCCCACAACCGCCACATCCCAATTTCACCGAGCATCGTCCTGGCAAAGGAGCTCAGCATTGATCCAGATAGCTGTTTCAGCAGATTCACCTATGACAGAGTAAAAAGTAGTATGTGTGCAATGGCAATATGCAACTTTTATGAAAATAACCACTTCTGCAAAAGTGTTAGGAACAATAATTTACCACTGTCCTCCTAAACTCCTGGTCCTCCAGCGTTTTGCTGAATTGGTCCAGCTCCTCCCTTGTTTTAAGTCTGGCCTGCATTATCTCCAATGCAGTCAGCTTCTTCAGCAGCCTGATTCCTCACCAGTAGTTGTAGTATGCGGTCCACCTTTGACTCCAGTCTGTCGAGTCGTTGCTGCGTACCATCTGTTACAAAGTTGCTTCAAGTTTAGTATACATGAAACAGTTACAATGCTGCTGAAAGCAGGAACACGTATATAAACACAACAGAACTACTCGATCAGTTAATAGGCCTCTCATGCAATGAAATTTGATGACATGGTTGTTTGTATAAATACATTATTAAGATGGCATCGAGCTGGCAGCTCGGTTATAGAAATGAGTTTATAGAGGGGCAGCTGCCTCTTATTAACAAATTCTATAAAAACCTGAAACATATCTGTGCCTCTCGTGTGGCCTTTCAAAGGTAAAATGCTCAGCAGTTCTTTTACATTCATGTTGTCAAAAAAACATTCTAATAAAAACACATAGCTGAGCCACGTCCACAGTATCAGTGGATTCATCGAATTGCAGAGAAAAACACTCACATACCTCAATATCATTCCTCAGTTGCTGATCAATATCCTCCGCCATTAACTCGCATCGTCGTGCAACAAGACTTTCTTGAGAGCTGCACATCCTGCAGACACGATCTCCTTCTGATTTTTAAAATCGGCAAAGAGCACATCTGCAGCTTCCATGAAAGCTTCTTTCACAATTTCACCATCCTTGAATGATTTCTTTCTTTTTGCCAGAACACGGCTGGCACGATAAGAAGCTGTGGTTGCAGCCTTACTGGTGGTATTTGTCCGCGGGGAAAACGGCCTGTTGTGCTGCAAGCCGGCTTTTAGCCGGGAAGCTAGCATCGTAGCTCTTGTGGATCGTCTTAAAATGCCGCTCCAAATTCCCTTTCTTCGGTAATGCCACGTTTGCATTGCAGATAAGGCAGATGGATTTGCCATTTGAATAAACGAAAAAATAATCTTCCTCCCACTCTGGATGAAAATGATAAGTTTGGGATGTTTTTCCTCCGCCATTATACGCTCGCGTCACTCTCCACTGTAGCTCCTCACGACCTCTTGACCCTGCGCATGCGCAGATAGAATGAACCGCGGGAGTTCCCCCCCCATGCGATCGACCGGTCAATCCGGACTAGACTATCATCGGGACGGTAGGCCTGCTAAAGTATCCCTGAGAATGAAAACTTTCGGAAAATTAAGCAAGTTATAAAATATAATTGTTAAGAAAGAAAATACAGGAATCACTTTATTTAAATTTACAACAATACCAATTCACCAGCCTTATCAATCAATATATAGATTGATAAGGCTGGTGAATTATGTAGTTAATAGAACGTCCCCTCAACGTAAGTACAACGTTCCAAAGAAACGTCCAAAAACTGTAACAAGTAAACGTTCCTGATGGAAGTTGCCAGGAGGTGGACAGAACGTTCCCAATTGTGCAACGAAAATGTAACCTCCCAGCAACGTTGCAAGGACGTACCGTGTTAGCTGGGATACATTTAACCCTTTATGTGCCATAATAATGGAGGACAGCGGTTTTATTGGTCGTGATTACACAGCAGGGGGCTGAATATTGGTAGGGACGTGACCCTAGCGTCCCTACCCAAAATTACACCACAATACACAGAAAGAAAAATGTATTGAAAACGTGCGTGTCGCCTGGTGGGCATCTGTCTCTTTCAGAAGGGTGGGCGGGGCAGAGCCTCTGACGTCAGTGTGATTGATGGGGATAAAAGCGGCGCCTGGAATGAATCGGCTATTTTTGTTTGTGACGTGCTGAGTTCAAATGGCGGAGGAGTTTGTCAAAGCTAAAATTAAAGGAGACAAAGTCGT
This sequence comes from Thalassophryne amazonica, assembly GCF_902500255.1. Classification (NCBI taxonomy): domain Eukaryota; kingdom Metazoa; phylum Chordata; class Actinopteri; order Batrachoidiformes; family Batrachoididae; genus Thalassophryne; species Thalassophryne amazonica. Next base: position 94,396,392 of record NC_047105.1, on the reverse strand, counting down.
GCTGTTTACGAGGCCGTCGTGTCCGTACTGTATTATGGCCAAAGATGTTATGTCCAAATACAAGTTCAAACCTGGACATTTGGAGTATGTGGACATCGGCGCACAAAAAGATATGGGCAGCCTGCAGGACTACTTCCTGGAATTAACCGGGGCCCGCACGGTAAGTCTGGAAATAATCTGATACAGACACGTGACCTAACACGACCACAACACGACAGCTGTGTGTGTCTAAACCAGGGGTGGCCAAGTTCGGTCCTGGAGAGCCACATTTCTGACACTTAGTTGTCTCCCTGCTCCAACACACTGAAAGAGTCTTTCATTGGATTCAGGTGTTTTGTGTGACCGAACTTGGCCACCCCTGGTCTAAACGGCAACATAAAAGCTCAGAGTACACCCATAAACCACCAGAGGTGTCGCTGTGTAGCCAAAGTTTTGTTTCTATTTGATTAAACGTGTCTCGCTTAAACTTTATGTAAAAAGTTACAATAAATGCGGGGGCTAGTTGCGAGATTAAAAGGTTTCAGTTTGAAATAAGAGCATAATTTCTAATTCTGTATATACTTTTCGATAACTGACATGCGCCTTCATCTGTGGAATCTGTCAGGTTATTGATCTGGTGATCAACTTTTCAGCCACAGCCTTCGAAGTGGAAAATGGAAGAAGCTGAAGGAAATGACATGTTTAAGAAGGGCCCACAAGTTCTCAGTAGCGTTTAATTGACATAAAGAGTAGACACCGCATTGGTTGCTGAGTAGCCCGACAACCAGTGTCACAGACCGAATGGTCCGCCCCTAAAATTCAGTCCCCCTTTTGTATCTGCGCATGCGTCATTTCGGACCACAGCAGCATGTCTGAGGTTTTAAGGACCTTACCCAAGTGCCTTTGTGATTTTCAGATGGGAAAAGCTGTTGTGTGGGCCGCTGAAGAGGAGGTACTGCTGGCTCACCACCACCGGATGGCGCCCTGCTTGGAGTGCGGGCTTCAAGCACAAGAGGGCGCCAGAACCACTGGGAGTGACAGCCGTCAATCATCCTCAACACCAGCTGTCACTCATCATCTCATCATCACCATCACCATAAAGGCCGGGTGGCGACTCCACCTCCTCGCCGAGAAATCTCCTACGATACAAGGTAATCTCTCTGCTGACTTATCCGTCAAATAATAATCTGATCTGTTTTGCAGCTGTTTTTTCCTGGTGGTATTTCCTTGACTGGATTTTCGGAGCTGCACGTGTGTATGATTGGAGGTGGAGGCTCTCCCTCCACAAGAATCAATAATCAAGGTTGCTGGGTGTGAGGATTCACACTCACTACCTTCTGTTTTTTCTGCCAGCAGTACCAGGGCCGACAACGGAGGACAGAGACCACCTGGGGACTCGGGGCTTGGCGGCTTCGGTGTTCTTCAGGCCGTTGGTGGTAGAAGCGGTGTGGGTCCCGGCTCTTCGTTCATCTGAGGTCTCCTATCTTCGAGCCTGCCCGCAATCCTCTTGTGTGTGATTGGCAGTACCTTTGTTTATTTTACGTTGTGTTCTTGTGCAACATTAAATTGTTACTCCTTCCCTTATCCATTGTCCGTTCATTAGCGCCCCCTGTTGTGGGTCCGTGTTACGACACCTTCCCAACAAAAGCACTAGATCTGTGTGTCTAAAATGAGATGATCTGGGTTATTTCTGGTCCATATGTCACAGAGGTGTTTGACAAGCTGTGACATAAATACATCATAATGCATGCACTGGTGCCTCACAGCAAGAAAGTTGTGGGATGGCTTCCTGCCCTTTCTGTGTGGAGTTTGCATGTTCTTCCCATGTCTGCATGGGTTTCCTCCGGGCACTCCGGTTGCCTCCCACAATTAAAAACATGCATTTTCAGGGTCTGCTCCTTTCTCTGCCCATGACCAAGGCAGCGTCTCTACATCTGGAGTTGGTCCCCGGGAATTGATGATGACATTCAGAGGCAGATCAAGTGGTCTGGAACACTGATAACCACTGTAACAGGGTTACAGTGTAACTCAGACAGGAAAAATTAATCCCTCCTTGTCCCGTTTGGCAGTGCGTCGTCCAAATCGCCCTTATGAACAAGCTGCCCCTGCATAGAAATAAGGTCAGAAGAACACTCACTTGCCACATAATTGTTCTCACTGTATATATACACTGTGCAAAGGTTTTAGGCACATCTCTACAATAGGGAGTGGTTTAGTTTTGTATATTATTGCATATCAATGAAAATCATAAATGGCCTAACTTGCAGCTGCATCCTTGTGCCTGTTGTTTCAAATGTAGGTCCCACGGGTTTTCATTGGTGATAAGTGTGTTGGAGGTGGCAGTGATGTGGTGGAGCTGCATGAGAGTGGTGACCTGGAGGTTATGCTGCAGGGTATCAGAGCCCTGCAGTGACCTACTAAAAAGTTTCCAGGTAGACACAATTTATTATATGCACACACTTTGCATCTTTGCCGCTATTTGTTAGACATATGGAGTGTGGTTCAAATACCTAGTAAAAATAGCCAGAACATTAAAGTGTGTATCACTAGTAAATAAAATGTCAAATGAGCTGACTTTTCTAAATAAATAATTTTAAATTTGTTGCCATATGCCCAGAGAAATTATGCCATAAACATGGGGAAATTAGCATGATTTCACCTGCTTCTGATAAACGCTCATAAACGTCTGTGAGGAATCTGAATTTTGGTGACATCATCTCAGGTCATGTCCCTCAAATGAATGGGGGGAAAACATAATTTTTTAAGTGTAAAATATGTTTTTGTGTGTGTGTGTACTTTGATGGTGAATATGTTAAAATCATTAAAATGTGTGTTCTGCAAGAATGTAGTCATCAGAAAGTTTTATTGCCATATGAGTGAACAAGTTCACAACATTAGGAAATTGCTGCGGTACTTGGTGCTAACATTAAAAAAAAAGTCGTAAAACAAGTAATATATAATAAAACTTTACACTATAACAATGTTACAAAATGTACAGAATGTATGAGCTAAGATAAATAAGTGGTGATTATTGCAGCAATCTAGCATTCTAAATGTTTTTGTTGATGAGGCTAACAGCAGAGGGGAAAAAAACTTCATATGGCGGGAGGTTCTGGTCCGAAGGGACCGTAGCCTCCTGCCTGAGGGGAGGAGGTCAAAAAGGCTATATCCAGAGTGAGAAGGATCGGCTCTGATCCGACCTGAACGCCCCAGTGTCCTGGAGGTGTACAGGTCCTGAAGAGATGGAAGGTTGCAGCCAATCACTTAGTCATACAACTATTGTCTTGTTAGGTGGACAAATTTTCCAAAGATAATATTTTGAGGAGGAAAGTGGGAGGTTTTTTTTTTTTTTTTAAGGAGCAGAAGTGAAGCTGACCACAGCTTTTAATTGTCTTTAAAAACGGATGCAACCACAGATTATATCTTCTTTTTGTGAAATTTAACAAAGGATGTTACCTCTCCCGAAAGTGTGGAACTGGCCCTGTTTGTGGTTTGTGCTGTGGCGTCGCGTTAAACTTAGCTAAACCACAATGTTGCATGCTGGACACCAATGAGTCTTGCTGACAAACATACTTCTGTGATCACGAGTCAGTCATATGAGTGATGGCTGGTAACAGGAAAACCATGATGTGGATCAGCTTCCAGACATTTTGTGTTATTGGCTATGCTGAGCTAAACCGATGGCTAAGCTAAGTGAAGCTACCAGGAGACGTCCACAGAAGGCTGTCGATGAACGCTGTTTTCCTGGGGAGACAACACAGCGCCACACGGTGGAGTTCTACATGGCTCTGTATGTGACCACGACTGGAGTGAAATCAGACACTACTTTTGAAGTATGTGATCATTATTGTCTTATTGAGACGTATGCAATGTTTTTTTCTAAATACATGGCGGGTTTACAAAGAGGCAGAGACAACCAAATGTTGATAGCAAAATACAGGAATTTGATTTGATTTGAAAGACAGATTAAAATCAGATTACATTTGGAGAGAAAAAAACCCAGCCCAGATTAACTGTATACTGGAGTAGACAGGGAATACTCAGCACCTGAGGTTACGTCACTCGCTAAAAATAGCTCTGAATCCGTGTACATTTTTCAGACATTACATTTTTCAGTTTGTTTCCACCACAGATTAGTTTTAGTATTATCATTATTAAAAATAATGGATGAGTCCTAAAGAATCTTAACTTTGCAAATGAAATCCTTCCAAGTTGGACTATTAGTAATTTTATGGCCTCTTTCACAGGGCTCCTCCCCCGTGTGTGTGTGTGTGTGTGTGTGTGTGTTGTGTGTGTGTATGTATATGTGTGTGTGTGTATGTATATGTGTGTGTGTGTATGTATATGTGTGTATATTTTTTTTTTTAATAAAATTGATTGGCGTGAGAAATGCCCTTTAATCAGAATCAAATTTATTGGCAAATAAGTTCTCACATACAAGGAATTTGATCAGGTTATTACGCAAAGGTTTAAAGGTCACCTGCTGGGAAAACGAGATCAACAGTAACTTGGGCAAACCCGTAGAGAACACAGTGACCACAAAAAATGTGCACACCTGCTAATATGAAGATAATTAATAGTTGCTGAAAAGGGTTGTGGTCAGGGGGTGCTACATTATCCCAGTAGGTTTTCTTCCTTTGTGTGTATTGCAGTGCTGGTCTTCATCGCCACCAGACCCAGGCTTTGAAAATTCCTAGGCTTTTCCAAAGTGGAGGCATGTACCCTGAGCAATGCCCTGAGCGAGTGGATCGGTAGACAAGTTCATCCCTTCCACGTTAAGACAATAACTCAAAAACAATAAATGGTATCAAGCAAGTAAGTCTGTAAATTAAAGAGGCATACGAGGTCTGTTAGAAAAGTATCCGACCTTTTTATTTTTTTCAAAAACCATGGATTTGAATCACGTATGATTGCATCAGACAAGCTTGAACCTTCGTGCGCACGCGTGATTTTTTTCGCGCCTGTCGGTTGCGTCATTCGCCTGTGAGCAGGCTTTGTGTGAGCACTGGTCCACCCCTCTCGTCGTTTTTTTTTTGCATGGCGCGTTGCTTTGCGCCATGCAGCTCCACCACGACGCGCGGAATTCCGCTCCTCTTTCCATGACAAAAACTCCTGTAACAGTGGAATGTGCCAGTTCATTTCTAAACTGGACGCTGTCTTGATCCGGTATGTCGTCTGACTAGCACAGGAATTGTGAAAAGACATGGACATCAGCACATTAAGACAGACGTGCGGAGGAGTTCCGCGCGTCGCGGTGGAGCTGCATGGCGCAAAGCAACGCCGTGATGAAGCCTTCCAGGACATGTTGGGGCATGTCCAGCTCATTCACAATCGGATAATCACGTGACTGAAAAGCAACCGGAATCCATCTGAAATCCACCTGAAAGCCGTTCTGTGAGACCAACATGGAGGTGGTTTTGTGCCGCATAATGAACGACTCTGTGGCGCGTCCCTCCGCCTTTCTTTCCATGAAAAAAAAACTGTAACAGTGGAATGTGCCGAAAAAGTGCTGATGTCCACCGGATCAACAAAGCCTTCACGTTGGAAATGATCTGGTTGTTTCAGCGAGGTCTGAGCCTGTCGATCGGCGCTGGGAGCGCGCCGCACTCTCAGCAGTTGTGGGCCGTCCTTAAAGCGGCAGTAACACTCCTTAATCTGTATAATCCCCATAAAATCGTCCCTGAAAGCCATATTAATTTTCCAAACGGTGTCCACCTGGAGGTCTCTCACAGTTTCTGGAAAAAAATTGATGTAGCAAAGCTCCAAATCGTTCAGACATTTATTCGCAATAAAAAAACGACGAGAGGGTGGACCAGTGCTCACACAAAGCCTGCTCACAGGTGAATGACGCAACCGACAGGCGTGAAAAAACTCACGCATGCGCACGAAGGTTCAAGCTTGTCTGATGCAATCACACGTGATTCAAATCCATATGGTTTTTGAAAAAAATAAAAAGGTCGGATACTTTTCTAACAGACCTCATATTCTCTGTGCCGATTACAGCTTACGGTTTGGAAGGCAGAAATAGAAATAAGTGAGTGCATTGGTCCATCCCTTCCAGTTTGTGCAAACAACTAAAAAAATGCTAAATCTTACCATCTTATAACTCGCAAAATTACAAAGGGCACATAATGAGGATGGACATTAATTCATGGAGAACTTTGATGCACCAGATCAGTTGAAAAAGCATTTTTTTGTTTTTCCTTTGCAGTGATGTTTTGGCCTCACTGCATGTGCTTTGTGTGTTTTTCTGTGCACTGTGCCCTTCCAGCCAGTGGACACATTAGGCTAGAAATCATGGGGAGACCTTGATGCCCACTAAGTGAGAAAATACAGGATGAAATATACAACAGAACCGGAAAGTAAAACTGTAAAAAATGGACAGAATGTGTAGCTTAGAATGATGGCAAATTATTTTATCTTGATGGCTAAATTCAAAATTTGCAATAAATTTATATGGCACTTTCAAGCTAAATATTCAAAGTGCTCTACATAATAAAACATGAAGGCACAACAATTTAACATCCATAACAACAATATAAAAATAAATTTTCTATACCTGCCTATACCAGTTAAGGGTCACGGGGGAGCTGGAACTGATCACCAGTGGTCATTGGGTGAGAGGTGGGGTACACCCTAAACCAGTCAATCGCAGGGCCACATATAGACAGACAAACACATTCACACTCTCACTTATGGTCAATTTAAAGTTTCCAATTCATCCAAACTGCATGCCTTTGGAAGTGTGAGGAAGCTTGACCACCTGACAGGAACCCCACTTAAAGATACAGATGGGAAGTGTCCCAAGGACCTTCTCGCTGCAAGTCAACAGTGCCAACCACTAAGCCTCCATGCTGCCCAGTATAAATGTTCTCAGTACAACTGAGAACATGGTGCCATTTTGGGACCAATTGTGCTGAACTACTGAACGAACCTTTTATGTTTTCAACATTTTTTTTTTTTAATCATTTAACCACATACAGCAACACATCCAGGTACAGGTACTATCAAAATAATGAATGGTCGAGCTTTTAATCACAGAAATAACTCTGGTGTCACTTTACTCAAATTGGCAAGTGACAGTGTTGAACTTTAACTTTGTACCTCTGTTACTGAACACGTCCAGGCTGCTTGGGGTTTTTTTATGGACATACATTGCGATCGGACAGAACATTTTATCTGATGTAAGCAAAAATCCGTTAAACAAAATCCGTTATATATGGTGTTTATTACATGGAAAAATACACAAAAACATGGCTTATACGATGACGGTTTAGTGAGTTTTACTGTACGTAGGACTGAACAGTAAATTTACCTCTCAAAACTTTGACGATCCCACATGGTTGACTTTATTTTCCCAAATTTTTCTTCTGTTTGGATCTGAAGGGAATCTATATAATAAATAAATAAAATAATTGGATTTACATGCAGAAAGATTAACAGCGAATGCTATTTTGAACCCAAGATGGCACCACGAGTCACGTGACTTTTTTCTTGATTCGTCATGTTGCTACTCTTTGAATAAAGGGACTCTAGGGTCGGCAGCCCTGCTCCTGGAGATCACTTGCTCTGCATGTTTTCCACATATACCTTGAGGTAGACCTGAGTTTGAATCCTGCTCATCCTGTCTGTCTGGCTCCTTGTACAAGACACTTACGAATATGCATCGTCTCAGTCCACCCAGCTGTAAATGGGTACCATGCCTGCTTGACAAAGTACTCTGCATGGGACTGGTGTCCAGGCGGAATCATGGTCTCATCTGCTTCACGTTACGGAATTCAGAGATAAACGTGGCACAAATTGGCCTATACACGACTTACTCCTTCCTGCAGTCACACAGCTGGTGTCTTCTAGTTCTTGATTGGCTGAGCACAGTCTGACTTGATTAACTAGCTGTGGGTGGAGCAGGGAGAGGTGAAAAACGTACAGGGCAGGTGATATTCGGGAGCAGGACTGGTGAACTCTGTATTAGAAATGAATAAAATGCATAGTTTTTTTTTTAACTAAATTCTTGGATTGAATTATGCTATGAGTTTTTTTTGTTTGTTTGTTTTTTTGTTTTGTTTTTTCAGAGCCCCCACCTTTTTTTTCCAAGGGTCACTCACATCACTTTTATTCAAATATGGGTAGGCAGATCAAGCGCTGCCAACATTGCGACAGAAGAGCAGCAATTTTGGGGCTTTAAAATGACTTTCAGGTTTCTATAGAAAACCTGTGGTGACATCATGCAGAGATTCTGTGTGGTTGTGTATGTGGTTGTCACACATGTAGACTATTTGTTTTTTGACATTGAAGTCACACCAGTCACAAAAAATGCCAGCATCTCATTGTCTAGCGGTTGCATGATTATTTGTTTCCTCCTGTACCTGTTCCTCATCTTGCCAGATGATGATTTTATCTGTGCATTATTTTCCCAGTTATAGCTCAGAATTACTTCATGCATTGTGAAGTCACTGCTAATGATTCTGTTCCTAAAGTCTAAGTCACAGAAATGTATGAGTAACAGAAACTAAGTTTGTGTACGTTTTCATTCTGTACAAATCGTTTTCTCATTAAATGCGTTCGTTGTCAGCTAATGTCCAGCAAGTCCATCGGAAAGTTTTGTGCGGACATCAGAGGAAGAGCTTCTCCAGTGGTTGCACAATTAATTACTGTTTTCCCCTGTACTTGTTCCCTGGTGAACATCTCATAGACGTTAGTTTTAGACGTTTGTCGTCTTCCGTTCGAGTCTGGTACCGCTGCACACCCGCATTCGGTGTTTGTCCACTCATTCCATCAGAGCTCCAAACGAGAATGTGATTGGAACAGTCAGCAAGAAAAGGACATGCTGCAGCTGCTGCCCCTTTGACGCCCAAGGCGAGTCATTCACTAAATAAATTGGTAGCAGTAAGCTCTCATTAGTGTAGAAAAAAAAGGAAAGGAAATGAAAAGCCAGAGACAGAGCTTGGAGAGAGGAAAGAGGCTTAGTGGTAAAGACAGGAGTTATTTGTCTGACAGGAGTTATTTGATAGGACAAGAAACTCAGGAGTGGAAAAAAATTAAGTTTAATGCAACCAGAACACAGACTGACATGTCCTCAGGTTGCATTTTTCTTTCTGAACGTCTTTATTCAGTGTCAGACATCATGTTATCTACAGTGTGTATCATGTCGGTTCAGTAGGAATTGCAGCACCTTCTGTCTCCATGGGTATGGATGGAATACTGAGGTGCATTTTGTTTCACACTTTGCTTTCACTTCTTTTACAACACTAGATTGGAATTCATTTAAGATGCACTCTATAAAACTTTGAAACTTCCCCACTTCATGTTTTCTTCATTTGTTGTAAATGTAGTCTCAATGAATGTTTTCATATCTTCATAATGTAGAACATTAGCTATATGTCACATGTGACATAGTGAAACAAAAAATAATGAATCTGAAAAAGAATAAGAAAATAAATGTGGAACTCTAAAAGGAAATGAATATTTCAGTGAGGCAAATAAGTATTTGAAAATCTTGATTCTCCAGGGAAGTCATTGTTTTTCTGCCTTTCTTCTTTGCTCAACTGTTGGCGCAGTTCTTAGGAAATGGAAAAAACACAAGATGACTCTCAACCTGTCAATCAAAGTGGTTAGCACTGTTGCCTCACAGCAAGAAGGTCATGGGTTCGATTCCCACCAATGGCCTTTCTGTGTGGAGTTTGCATGTTCTCCCCGTATTTGCGTGAGTTTCCTCTGGGTGCTCCAGTTTCCTCCCACATTTAAAAGACATGCAGGTTAGGTGAATTGGAAACTTTATAACTGTCCAGGTCTCCTTTGCAAAAGAGATCTTGATCTCAGTGGGACTAATGCCTGATTCACACGACAGGATTTTAAAATTATCTGTAGGTTTCCAAAACCTGAGAGACCACACACGTGAAGATAAAAAAATCATAGATCTAACAGGTTTGGTTGTACAGTGTGTGGTGTTCAGCCACACGGTAAAGAAAACACACCACACATGAACAGATTTCACACACGAACATTCCCAGGTCAGACAGGAAATCTCGCAAAATCTCTAGAAATTAAACGTGGCTTCAGAGTAAACAAACTGAGATAGTTTGTGGACTATTTAAAACAGAGGGGAAAAAAATATACAAAAAGAAAAGGTGTTCTTTAAAGGAGTGGAGACAGTATGACCACTGGACTTTCTGGTAAGTCAGAACAGCTGTTATGATTTTATTTTCCGCTCCCTGCGTCCGTCACCTCGCTTTCTGATTGGCTGCACGTCGCATTCAGCAGGCTGCGTGCTCGTTTGTGGTCGGAGGACACAACACGCTGCGATATCGGGCCAAGACAATCCAACACTATTTGCGATAGGAGCGCCCCTGACGTCCTTCCGAGCAGATCAGAGCGCTCTGAACACACCACACACGGCGGGAATATCTGATAAGATTATCTTTAGCATCATCACGATTGTCGGGGCATCCGTAATGGCCCAGTCACACGGCACTTAATGAAAGGCAATAAAGCCCAAATGAAACAAGAAAGCTGTACTTTCATTGGCATCGTTTAACCTTCGCCCAGCTTCGTTCCTGCAGCTGGCGCTTCATCAGGGTTTTTAAACTGTCGAAAAATTTGAACGAAGGGCAACGAAAACCTCAGTTTCAGTATTTCATTTTGCTGTCATTCTTGACTTTTTTTTTTTTTTTTTTATCATTTGCTTAGTTTTTGTAACGTTGGCGTTGAGTTTGACCTTGTTTGACCACCTGAATGTTTTCACACAGTGCAGAAGCCGCTTTGTGAGCGCTGCTGCTGACGCTGCATTCATGTACCATCGGAAATTACAGGGCAAACAGCCTGTTTGCTTGGATTTTTTAGATCTGGGTGGGGGGTCAGTTTCACTGGGCTCAGGCACCTTATGTAGGCCAGAATTAATCTTTTGTGTGGATACAATTATTTTGCCACAAGCAACTGCTGAATTTGAAACAGCAATAAAAGTTGTCATTTCCAACGGTTATTGAACGCAGCGGCAGCAGCGCTTGCATTCGCTTATTATTTTATTATTATTTTTAAATATAACAATATGAATGTAGGAATGAGAATCCAGCCCATATGTACATGTGGCAACACGTAGATAATTCAAATGATTATATAAGAGTTGTTCAGGAAGGCAGAATTCACGTTGTGGATCAGCTGCAGCTCGTGGAAATAACCGCACATGGGGAGTCAATGCACGGCGTTCACACGCACTGATCATTTTACTGCTCTGATATATTCAATCATCTTTACACTTATTTATTCCCCCTTTTGACAGTTTTCTGTTATATATATATATATATATATATATATATATATATATCTTAGTAACGTAATGCAGTGATCACAGCACACCAGAGGTGTTTCTTTTTTGTTTGTTTTTTTTAATGGAGAAAGACGGAGCGCGCAGCGTGTCGTCAGACAGTGAGGATTCTGATAATGGAGATGATCCCTCTTTTGTTCTGGACGAAGAACAGAGCAGGTGGTCCACTGACGTGCACACAGATCTCCACAGCTTCTGTTTGTAGTTTCTCCAGGACTCGGCGCAATGATTTCCATCCCAGCACTGAGTCCTGGAACGCAGAGATGCAAACACACACTGCTCCAGCTGTAGCTCCAGGCGCGTTTCATTTAAAGCGTCGAGATCAGCGTTAGCTTCGGTTTCATTTTGTTCCTCTTTCATCCCTTTTGCGCTCTTGCGTCGCAGGCTATTTGGTGATAAAGCTCTTTTGTCCACCTTTTCTCAACGAATTGTGACTTTTTTCCATTCGTTCAGGAATCGCCGTCTGACTGGTCCATAAGATTGTCGGAAGGGGAAGATCGCTCACATATTGGCCTAATTATCTTGCCGTGTAAACCAGGCTTAACCTAGTTAAAGGTTAAATTAGAAAATTCAAATCTTCCTCGGCCTGGGACTCCATGCAAGATCTCGCCTCGTGGTGTAAGGATGATTCTGAGAAAGCCCAGAACTACATGGGAGGACCTGGTTAATGACCTGAAGAGAGCTGGAACCACAGTCACAAAGATTACATTAGTAACACACTATGCAGTCATGGTTTAAAATCCTGCACGGCAGCAAGGTCCCCCTGCTCAAGCCAGCACATGTCCAGGACTGTTTGAAGTTCACCAGTGACCATCTGGATGATCTAGAGCAGGGGTGAGCAACTTGTTCCAGAAAGGGCCAAGAGGGTGCAGGTTTTCTTTGCAGCCACTGACTCCACCAGGTGATTTCGCAGATTAATATCACTTTGAGCAGATGGAATTAGTTAATCAGTGAAATCACCTGGTGGAGTCAGTGGCTGCAAAGAAAACCTGCACCCTCTTGGTCCATTCTGGAACAAGTTGCCCACCCCGATCTAGTGGAGGCATGGGAGAAGGTCATGTGGTCGGATGAGACCAAAATAGAGCTTTTTGGCATCAACTCCACTCGCCGTGTTTGGAGGATGAGAACAACCCCAAGAATACCATCCCAACAGTGAAGCATGGGGGTGGTAACATCATCTTTGGGGGTGCTTTTCTGCAAAGGGGACAGGACGACTGCACCGTATTGAAGGGAGGATGGATGGGGTCATGTATCGTGAGATTTTGGCAAACAACCTCTTCCCTCAGTAAGAGCATTGAAGATGGGTCGTGGCTGAGTCTTCCAGCATCTCATTGACCTTAAACACAAAGCCAGGGCAACTACTGACTGGCTCCGTAAGAAGCATTTCAAGGTCCTGGAGTGGCCTGGCCAGTCTCCAGACCTGAACTCAGTAGAAAATCTTTGGAGGGAGCTGAAATTCGATGTTGCCCAGTGACAGCCCCAAAAACTGAAAGATCTGGAGAAGATCTGTAGGGAGGAGTGGACCAAAATTCCTGCTGCAGTGTGTGCAAACTTGGCCAAGAACTATAAGAAATGTCTGATCTCTGTAATTACAAACAAAGGTTTCTGTACCAAATATTAAGGTCTGTTTTTCTATCTTTGCGACTGTAGTCTCAGACTGTGGTCTCATCTTGTGTTTCTTCCATTTTCTAATAATTACGCCAACAGTTGTTGCCTTCTCACCAAGCTGCTTGCCTATTGTCCTGTAGCCCATCCCAGCCTTGTTGAGGTCCTCAATTTTGTCCCTAGTGTCCTTGGACAGCTCTTTGGTCTTGGCCATGGTGTCTGCATGTCTCTTATTATTTGTCTGTCCGGCTGGATGGACGCAATTCATACTGATTGTAGGTACATAATGTACTTGTATTCTACATTAATCTCCCTCTGAATATCCATAGCCATTTATTTATTTATTTTTTAGATTTGACCTTTGTCATGTGACCGACATGAACAAAATGTCATGGTCAACTATAGACAAGGTGTTAGTGCAAACTAAAGCAGTGCATGCTAAATTCTGTTTCCAAAATACAGAGTAACTCAAATGAGAAATTTCTTTTGAACACTGCCATTTGTAACACTGGCAGTGTTTGACTGTTTGCTTTGTATCTCCAGTTCTGGAACGCTGTTGGTGTACGATTTACAACCCCAATTCCAATGAACTTGGGATGTTGTGTAAATTGTAAATAAAAGCAGAATACGATTTGCAAGTCCTCTTCAACCTATATTCAATTGAATACACCACAAAGACAAGATATTTAATGTTCAAACTGATAAACTTTGTTGTTTTTGTGCAAATATTTGCTCATTTTGAAATGGATGCCTGCAACTTTTTTCAAAAAAGTTGGGACGGGGAAACAAAAGACTGGGAAAGCTGATGAATGCTCAAAGAACACCTGTTTAGAAACAGGTGAGTGTCATGATGGGTATAAAAGGAGCATCCCCAAAAGGCTCAGCCATTCACAAGCAAAGATGGGGTGAGTATCACCACTTTGTGAACAAGTGCATGAAAAAAATAGTCCAACAGTTTAAGAACAATGTTTCTCAATGTTCAATTGCAAGGAATTTAGGGATTCCATCATCTACAGTCCATAATATAATCAGAAGATTCAGAGAATCTGGAGAACTTTCTACACGTAAGCGGCAAGGCCGAAAACAACATTGAATGCCTGTGACCTTCAATCCCTCAGGTGGCACTGCATTAAAAACCAACATCATTGTGTAAAGGATCTTACTGCATGGGCTCAGGAACACTTCAGGAAAACCATTGTCAGGTAACACAGTTCGTTGCTACATCTACAAGTGCAAGTTAAAACTGTACCATGCAAAGTGAAAGCCATACATCAACAACATCCAGAAACGCTGCCACCTTCTCTGTGCCCGAGCTCATTTGAAATGGATAGATGGACAGATGCAGTGTGGAAAAGTGTGCTGTGGTCTGATGAGTCCATATTTCAAATTTTTTGAAAATCATGGACATTGTGTCCTCCGGACAAAAGAGGAAAAAGACCATCCAGATTGTTATCAACGCAAAGTTCAAAAGCCAGCACCTGTGATGGTCTGTGGGTGTGTTAGTGCCCACGGCATGGGCAACTTACACATCTGTGATGGCATCATAAATGCTGAAAAGTACATCCAGCTTTTGGAGCAACACATGCTGCCATCCAAGCAATGTCTTTTTTAGGGACGTCTTTGCTTATTTCAGCAAGACAATGCCAAGCCACATTCTGCACGTGTTACAACAGTGTGGCTTCGTAGTAAGAGTGCAGGTACTAGACTGGCCTGCAGTCCAGACCTGTTGCCCATTGAAAATGTGTGGCACATTATGAAGCGCAAAATACGACAACGGAGACCCTGGACTGTTGAACAACTGAAGTAGTACATCAAGCAAGAATGGGAAAGAATTCCACCTACAAAGCTTCAACAATTAGTGTCTTCAGCAGGCATCCATTTCAAAATGAGCAAATATTTGCACAAAAACAGTTTATCAGTTTGAACATTAAATATCATCTTTTTGTGGTGTATTCAATTGAATATAGGTTGAAGAGGATTTGCAAATCATTGTATTCTGTTTTTATTTACATTTTACACAATGTTCCAACTTCATTGGAATTGGGGTTGTATTAGTTCATTCTGTGGTGATGGGTATCATTCTGGGTCCTGAAAATCACTGTAGGTGATTAGTTGGATCTCATTCTAGGCTATTCTTTCCTGATTAATTTTCTTGTTTGTGTGAACAGTATTCTCTCAGAATGGATAAAAAGCTAAGATTAATTGGACATTATGTATGTACAGTACTGTCAAGAAAAGAGGACAGACAAGTTGCTGTTACTGTGGTGGCCTGTGTCCAAACTGACTTCTAATTATTTGATAAATAAAACACTGCATTTGATTTGATGAATCTTTGGACCATTTTGTGATGTTCCTACATAGTCAAATGGAGGCCCAGCCTTGTTTTTATAACCAAGTTCCATTTTTTGTTCATATGTATGTTTTAACCTATTAGTGCTGAGTGGGACATAAGCATCATTAAACAAAAACAACCAATAGAATACAAGAGATATATCAATTTCATTAAGAAAATAGTATTGATCTTCATTTTCTTGCAAATGCCAATTTTCTCTCTATATCTAAGCTTGATTAAGGATATCAATGAGGTGATGGCACCTGCTACCAGTGTTTAATTCCTGTATGATTCTGTTTGCAAGTCGTGCTTCATTTTTTGAGAGAATACAGTGATTGTCAGTGATATTTTAATTTATAATGACTATAATGGCAAGATCTTCACCTTTCTTTAATTATCTAAGTTCTATATCATATATCAATGTAGGTGGCGCTACTGCCACCAGTATTTGCCATCTGTATTATCTTTTCTGAAAGATATGTATTTTATTTTTACAGCCATAAAAATAATAGTGACCTATGTTTGGATTTGCAATGAATGCAAAGGCAAGGTCTACATCTTTCCTTGGTTAGCTTATGCTCGATATGGTATATAAATTTAGGTGGCGCCACCTGCCACCAGGGGGCACTTTCAGCCTGTCACTCGGTCCTAAAATAATAAGCAGGTAAAGATATATGAACATGCCAAAGGGCATGTTTGTATCACAAAGTGTATTATTTTCCAACTTAGCAGTTAGACAATTAGGGGAAAATTATGCAAAGAGAAATGGATCAAGAACATGTCGTAAGTGTCCCTTAAAATTATAGGAAGCTTTTAGTTGCAGTTTTTGCCACTGAAGTTAATCCTACTGGATACTGGATTTGCTTGGGTCATTTATGTTTCACAGTTGGGATGGGACTGAATACACATAATAGGCCCTGTCTTGACACCCAAAACACACTTGCACTTTACTGCTACACTTTACTAAGTACGGGATGCATAGTCTGAATGCAGAATAGGATGGTGCACACCTGGGTCACTTAGTCATGGGAGTATTTTGGGTATAACATGAAATAAACCCGGGGTGGCTTACTGGTTAACATTGATGCCTCACAGCAAGAAGGTCGAGGGATCACTTCCCGCCCTTTCTGTGTGGAGTTTGCATGTTCCCCTTGTGCCTGTCTGGGTTCTCTCCGGATCCTCCGACTTCTCCCCACATCCAAAGACATGCAGGTTTGGTGGATTGGAAACTTTAACTTGACCATAGGCCTGCATGTGTGAATGTGTGCATCTGTCTATATGTGGCCCCGTGACAGACCTGCGTCCTGTCCAGCGCATTCCCTGTCTCATGCTCTAAGACTGCTGGGATGGATGAAATAACCCCAAGCTCATGAGAAGTTTTCTGTCAAGTTGATGTATCAACACAAACATGTCTCAGCATGCCAGGAAGAGAGGAACCACCAAAGCTCCCTGAGGTAAAACAGTAAGGTGAAATACTGTATTTTTCCATGAGTGTATTTTTTTTTTTAACTTTTGTTTGTTTAATGGTTATGTACAAGCAGAGTGCCGGTGCATTGCAAATCTGCTCATGTAACGCACATCTAATATTGCACTGTATAAATAGCAGAACTTTGCACTTGTGCAATTCCTTGCTATGGCCATATGATGGCAATGCTGCCATCATTGTACCTGGCCACAGATCATTTTAGGATCAACACACCCATGGGTGCACAAGTGACTACAATTCTACTTGCTGTTTGCACAACATGAGCACAAATTTGAACTGCATTGATTGCACACGACCAACTGCACTTGCCTTGTGCTATGAGCTGCTTTGTGCCATGTAGAAGACAGTGTGTATGTGTGTGTTGCACTGTTTAATCTGGTTCCTTTTGTACAGTATTACATTTTGACTGAACATTTGAAACTATTCATGTTTCCAAATAGTGGATTAAAGGAGTGAACCCACCTATGGCAGCGTGCTATGTGACACACTCTGACCCCGCTTCTTAAACAGTGTACCTCGACACGTTTGTCTTTTAGACGTGTCATAAATTAGGTGGCACTGTGTCGGAAGTTTAAAATTGCCAAATTTCAGCACCAGAGCTGTCTGTCTCGGTTTCCTTCTATAGCCTTCTGTGACTGAATGATTTAAATATACCACAAAACCTCCGCACCTCCAAGATAACAAAACTACATTTCGCCATCATGGACTTGACGCTGGAATAGGTCCGTGTGTATGTGACTGTCTGTGACTGTGTCCACTGCATGGTCTGTGCCCACGTCCTACCAACACACAAGGATGAGCACATCTGTTGTTTTATGCATTTATTTATTTTTAACCAGTGACAGTGTTTTCAAATTTCGAACACATCCACGATGCTGCAGGGGGAAAGTTGTGGGTGTGTCCAGAAGACAAACTGACTGCTCCAACACACCAGGAATGTTTTCTTTCACAAAGTCTGTTGTATTGCTGATCGTGGTAGGCAGGTTCACCTCTTAAGGTGCATATACTCCCCCCACCTCCCTTTAACTTGAGGCCATCTTAGATTTCTTCAAACAAGCCACATTCTTTAGGGCCCCTTCACACATAGTACAAATCAGGGCACATCATGACAGCTCGTATGAGCGAACCATGATAACATCAAGCTGACATCGGGAGGGACACGTGGTCGGGCAGGTGTGAATGATCCTGCTGTGATGTGTTGTGCATGGTCATGCATGACACCGTCGCAATGTTTAACCACATTGCGCAGCTGCTGTGGAAAAAAAAATATATGCCACCCACGGGATATAAACCCACAATTTACAAAAGCTCTGATTGCCAGCCAGAAACTTTACCACTGTGCTGCCATCGCTGTCCTATGAAAGGTGCAGAAAAATGGCAGAAATCAACAAAGGGATAGACGCATTTAAAAAAAATATACCACACACCATAAAAACACCACATTTCATTGAATCCCTCTTATTGAGCGAACAATACAAGTATGAACTGTTCCTCTGTAAATGACCCATGGTCACAGACAGTCATGTAATGACATGAATGGAGCAGTGCGCTCTTATCATGTCCACATCTACTGGCCTGGCGTGTCCAGCCAGCCCTGTGTGTGTCCGGCCCAACACGTGTGACCTGTGGACGGCACACCACAGGACAGACACCCTGTCATGTGGAACAGAGCTCACGTGGGTGACATGACATTCAGATCATCCGCTCCGTGTTATGATCTGACTGTCCGTTTCAACTGGGGCAGTCTGTTAATGTGTGTGCCGTGCGCTCACTCTCTGCAGCCCATCACAACAGCGATATATGATTTTATGTATGTCCACATGAGGACAGCAAGCAGACGCATGTCACAGTGGACAGTTGTAAGTTCATGTCCGTCCAAACACGGCACGTGTTCCCCAGCCATGAGTGGACAGTTGTAAGTTCATGTCCGTCCAAACATGGCACTTGTTCCCCAGCCATGACATCCTGATCAACAGCTGCGGCTATTGGCGGACACGTCCCCTGTAGGTCAGCGCACACACCGTGTCACTCTGTTCCTGTGTTGTATGATCATTTCTTTTTAGTTATTTTTACTGCTGTTAAGTTATCGTCCCCCCATCTGCAACACATCCGCCACGTGTTGGGGATTTGGGGGGGTGGAGCCTAACACACGCACAATTCACACACACACACGGCGCATGTGTTGCGGGGGTTGGCTGACACTCTGGCACTCCACGTGTGCGTTGCTGTTTTGCAACACCACACTCGTGGGGCCACTTGAACCAATTTTATATCCAGCTTTAAAGTGATCGTCTGCTCACTATTTTCATGGTAACAGCGCAAATGGCCACACATTTCTTGTAAGTGCCAAGCGGGCAGTGTTTGATGTTCATGTGTGTCACCTGGAATTTGGCCAACACCTGCCGCGAGAGGGATCACATAGGCTCTCACAGGGCATACTCTTTCAGCCACTGGTGTGCACAAATAGTTGTAGCAACAGGTGTACGAAGCATTGGAGGCAGCTCCGATTTTACACATATTGCATACGATTCCTGCTTCATGTGCAGTTTAGCCACATTCATACTATGTGTGAAGAGGTCCTAAGTTTTACAATGCAGCGGCTCGCTGGTTAAAAATACATGGAGTGCTACAACCAAAACGTGTCTCTACTGTGCAGACAGTCTACTGCTGCAGTACATGCAAAGTACTGCAGGGATTCAATAAAAATGCATATGCACTTGGTATGGTATGAGTTTTCTTGAGTTGGAGAGTAAAAAATAGCTGCGATATGTTTATTATTAGTCTGCTTTTGGAATCATTTTGTGAAGGCTTAATATCACAAAATGAATTATTTGGCCCAACAAGAGTATTTTTTTAATAGCCACATACACCAAAAATTTACAAAAATAATTACAGCACCAAAACAAAAACCATCATGGTTTAAAAAAATACCTTAACATAAAATAAAAATAAATATCGTTTGTCCAACCAGAGGCAGTGTTTTTTTTAATGTACCAGCTGTTCATGATGTGGTTCTCCATAAATCTTTGCATCATGTACTGAAGGTTTTCGCCTGTACAGTATGTCATTTTGGCAAAAAATAAAATATTAAACAATATATTATTGCAAACTGAATAATTTCAGCATTATTTCATATCAACCTGTAAAGAAAATGGTTCAAAGCCCAGCTCAGTCAGTTTCAAAGTACATTCAGTTTATGTCTATAAAATGTCAAATTTATGCATAATTTACTGTGACACATAAATTTCAAGCCATTTCTGATTTAAAATTTGAAATATTCTCTTTGACAGACATGAGCAAAAGGCATTCCATCTCAGATTAAAATAAATCAGCCTGGGCTCTGAGACGCTCTCCTGTTACTGAAACAATCTAACTGCAAAATAAACTAAATTGAATTGGTCCCGTTCGTATGCTCAAGTGACTTTTTTTTTTCCCCCTTTTTAAATTTTTGTGTGTTTGATTAAAGATCAGAATGAGCATGACTGTCCTCCCACTCATTCCACTTTATCCATTTGGCTGAAATACTAATCAGTTCGTATTTATTCCATCTTAAATAAAAATAAAAACTGCTTGTGGACAAGTTCACATTTTGGAAATCGGTCACAGGTGCATCATTGGTTAATGTTGAATTAAAGATGTCGCCGTCCTGTGTCGAGTAGAGAAGACGACACGTTTTCATTCAGCGTCACTGCTTTGTCACCCTGAACTGACTGTTCCCGTTAGTTCAGGCCTGAAACATCCTGCAGGGATGCAGTTTTCTCACACAGTTGTGGGTTGTTGTTGTATCTGCACTCGGTGTGTTCATCTGAAGTGAATTTTGCGTGTGCGAGTTTAAGCCTGGCATTGTCCTCTGAGCCTCCATCCTGCTAAACGATGCTGTACCGCTGGTTGTGGCGTTGATGATGTCCTCTGCAACGCTGTCCCTCTGAATCTGGTTTTTGACCATCAGGACGGCTTATAAGAGAAGTTCCTTTCCTGATGTGCACATCCTTTGACATCCTTTCCTCTCTTATTTCCTTCTGTCCCCCCCCTGTGTCTTTGCAGGGTTCCACTTCCAGTCGCTGTCACATGACTATGCAGCGGGACTTGCGTAGTTTGCGGCGACGCTGTTGGTACTCGCTGAGCTCCTGCAGATAGCCCCTGGACGGCCAGCGGAGCCTCTCCACCTGCTCCCGCTCCTCTTCTAGAAACATACAAATACTCATTATAAACGCTAATCTTATTGTCAACAGAGCGACAGAATGTTGGACTGAGAAAAACGTCACAGTTATGTTTCCTTGGCACACGTTCACTAGTGCATATCATAAATCACTCGACTGCTGCCATAAAAACCGACAAGGTTGTTAACCCTGACAAGCAAGCATAAGCCAACAGTGATGATGTCACTTTAAATGTATACGCTGGCCTTTTCTCCATCTGTGCCCTTCAGTACCTGTCCAAAGCCTGCTTATGACTGAACAATAAAACATGATAATATTCCTTTCTGCAGCAGTGTCTCTGTTCTCGGGCTCTTCACATACACTGAGGTCCACAAGTAGCTGGATAGCAGCACAGTTGTAATTTTACCTCTGTACACCACCAGAGTGCAGCTGAAATGAAACCATCAAGATGTACTTCTACAGCTTTAGCTTTAATTCAAGGGGTTGAACTCTATCTATCTATATATATATATATATATATATATATATATATATATATATATATATATATATATATATATATATATATATATATATATATATATATATATATATATTACAACAAATCACTTTTCCAGACAATTTTCTTTTGACAAGTTGGGCGATGGATACATGTACATTCATACATGTCAACCCCTCTGAGGGTCCACCTGTATAACCAAGTAATAAAATCAACACAAAATCCTTATAATCTCCTAAATTGCACCAAAATCAGTTTTATTACAGTACACACAACTGCATAGCAGTATCGCATAACTGGGGTTTTGTCCATATATTAATAACTAACACCAGGGATCTCCATGGGCTCTTTTATGGTGGAAGTCCTCCACAATTAAATCCTGTTGCTCCACAGTAAAATTACTTGCTGTCAATAAAACAATGTCTACAAGTACATTGTAGGTATTTTGTACAAACTCGATATATTTCCCGTAAATATAGTGTCATACAGATGTTCTATTTTTTACAGAAACAAGAACTCGGAGTAACAAATCACTGCTCCTAACAATCTTTGGCCCCACCATCTGAGACTGCTCTGCCCTACGATTGGATATTGGAAAACCATGTGACGGTGAACCAATTCTGATCGAACGCTCACATTGCGCACATCATCACAGCTTCTATGAGGAGTACAAAGATGGTGGATTCCTGGCCGAAAGTACGCGGAGTTAAGAAAAACAGTTAAAAAAAAATAAATTTACAACAGAAAACCCTGAATATCCATAAGACTTTATTTGTACGTCCGTATGACTCTGAAACTCGGAAAAATCTGTATAATTTACGAACAGTCCGTATAGGTTGACATGTATGTACATTTCCAAGTCACTGAATAAGTCTTAGACTTCATTTCTATCAGTTATTAACAAATGCAAATACTTCAGTATGGATGTAGTAGGCAGTTGTCAAAGCTGACGAGTGAGGAAAGCCACCAAGACACCTATGGCAACTTACAGGTTTCAGTGGCTGTGATTGGAGAAGCTGTGCTCAGTGAAGCGTCTGTCATGCACCACCGGTTATACAGCTTCATGTTGGAGTGGACGAGAGGGATTTCTTTAAGAGATGACATTTCAGCCACAGGTTGACGCCTGGGAAATTCAGTCTAGATTTGTTCTGTTGTCTTGTATTCTTTTTTGTCTCCATGGTAGTGATGTACAGAGGCACAATTGCAGTTCTCACTGCATAAAATCTTACCAGCTGAGATATTATTACAAGTATATGTGACACATTAAATATACTGTATACTTACTGTGGAGGCTCGTCTGCCCAGTCTGCTGTCACTACTAATGGGAATGTTGTCTCAGAAACTATAAAAGGTTTCAGACCATATAGTGCAGCAGACAGGCAAAAATAAGTGTGCATATTTGTAATAAGAGAGAAATTTGGCACACACATTCTAAATTAACTAAAGTTTAATTTCAGACATTGAGGTATCCTGGAGCTGACTTCCAATGACCTACAGGGGTCAATGAAGAATTACACAGGGGTCAAAATTGCCATGAAAAGTAAACTATATTATGTGTCTAATCATAAAGATTCCAAATGGTATAGTGTGGCCTATCTTTGATTGAATGCAATTTATTAGTTAATAGGGTTTTAAAAGGAATAATTTGAACCATGTCATGTTTAGTTATCACATTATGTGGTAACATGTCATAGAATCTAATGGACATCAACATTGTTTGACCTTTACTTCGGAGATGAAGCATTCAACACAGTCAAAATTATTCCATTTATTAATCCTACTAGCTTTTTACCAAAATTGGAGCTGCTTTAACGTTTGACACCTGTACAACATGAAATCAAACTTTGTTGCAGTTTTTGCTGTTTTTACCCCATAACATTCACTCATAGATAGTCCAAACGATCCCTTATAGGAATCTTCCATGATCAAAAAATAATGTGGAATACTTTTCAACAGCAATGAGGATTTATTGAGATGATATTACAATAGTTTTGACCATTTGAAGAGTGATTCCTTCCTGGATGGTGATGATTTCTTCATCTGGAGTGGGTTCAAGATCTTTTTCTTCCTCCCAGCTGCTGCAGGTCAGCGATGAGGGCTTCGTCAGTGCAGAAGATTCTGGCCCAATCTGAATTGGCAGTAAGGATCTAAAAGATCGCATCCAAAAACTTTCGAATCGGCAGGAATCTTCCACACAGAATCATCCGCCTTCATCGCTGACCTGCAGCAGCCGGAGGAGGAAGAAGAAATCGTCTAGAATCTTCTGCACTGACGAACCCTCGCAAAATTAACTTTTTTAGGTAGTCTACAATTTCGGGGTCCACAACTTGACCGCGAGTAAAGCTGAATCACGACTTGTGCGTGTGTAAGTAAATGGGGCGCACCTGTATGTTGTTAATTTGACAAAATCAAGACAATACAACCAGTCCAATAATCTATAAGGTAGGTAGCCTATGATGTAAAAGACTTCATTGTTTAAAAAAAAAAAAATCTTTTGGTTTAAGAGTTAAAACGGTAAAAGGGTGGAAAAAACCCTACCTTTTTCTCTAACAATCGTACAGTATATTAGGAAAACAGCTGCTGTCCTGTATCTCAGTACAGTGTAGTTTTAAAATGAAGTCTGGTGCTCTTTGAAAGGCTAAAGCCGGCAATTTAAATCTAAGTTTATACGTCCATTTAAAATTTATGTAAGAATCACCGAGTTATGGTTATTTCAAGTTTTCAGAGTTTTGCTAAATTAGTGGGAAAAATCAAGATACTGACCTGAAAGTTCCA
Source organism: Thalassophryne amazonica (assembly GCF_902500255.1). Classification (NCBI taxonomy): domain Eukaryota; kingdom Metazoa; phylum Chordata; class Actinopteri; order Batrachoidiformes; family Batrachoididae; genus Thalassophryne; species Thalassophryne amazonica. The sequence continues at coordinate 94,372,236 of NC_047105.1, read as the reverse complement.
GGAAGTCCGGTTTGTGACTGAAGATCAGGTAGTTGTTTGCGATAAAGTGGAGCAACCACATGTACAGCTGTTCTGCATTATGGCACTGAATACATTTAAACAGATGACAAAGAACAATTATTAGCTTTACAGCAAATACTCACAGGAACCACAAAGGGAGGGAATAAATCAAAATGTTTATTTAAAAAAAAAAAAAGTCAAAGCAACCCTACAGTAAACTATTACACATCCCAAATCATAAAAAGTTAGATGGCATAGAAAATACATTTATGTATTTATTTGTTATAGTGCAGTATTTCCTATGTTGACTTCTCTGTGATTGAACCCAAGATACTTCAGTTTTTGTGTGGTCAACTTCATTTCTTTTGTCAATACGCATTGATTCATGCATTTCAGGCCAAGAATACATTCCAAAAATAGCATTTGCTACTGTATGATGATTCCATTTCACAAAACTTAAAAGATGTTTTGACATTGAAGATATCAAGTGAAGTGTTTCAGGTGTTATTTTTATCCCATTCTTCCTGCAAACACATCTTAAGGTATGCAACAGTACGAGTCACTCGTTGCATTTTTATTTATTTATTTATTTTTTTATTATTTAAAAATTCTCCACATATTTTCCAATAACGACAAGTTAGGACTGCAGGAAGGCCAGTCCAGTACCCATACCTTCTTTCACAGCCATGCCTTTGTAATGTGTGCACAATGTGGTTTTGCAGTGTCTTTTTGAGAAATGCATGGAGGTCCTTTTAAAAAAAAAAAAAAAAAAACTGGAGAATGTGCAAACTCCATACAGAAAGGCCATAGGTGGGAATTGATCCCATGACCTTCTTGCTGTGAGGCAACACTCTGCTTGGGTGGTTGCTATCACCACAGAATTGCCTTCCTTCCCCAACACCATCCAATATCAATCTGTTGTTCACAAAATCAGCTTTGATCCAGAAAAGCAAACTCATTTACCTAATAATTTCAACTGTTGCTCAACCTATGTGTCTGTCCTGGATCATCAAAATTTTACTGACCTTAGCTCGGCGGAGTAATCGAACCACACTGATGCCCGTGGATGCCAGCTCGCGACTGGGCATGCTCTGCAGGTAGGCGCACACACAGACCTCACACAAGTGCTGCAGTCGTTTCACCTGGTACATCTCAGCGCAGACCAGCACAGCCATGGCCTGCAGCACACTGGCTGGGAGCACAAACACAGAGATTACATCATGCAAATCACATCTTATTCCATCAAGGTTTACACAGAGACAAACATTTTTAAATGTGCAGTCTCCCAAACGGATTTAATTTTTTTTCTCTCTTTTATTTGTTTGAAATTAATTTGCAATGGTTGTATTATGACTTCATCCACTTTCACTCAGCTCAGCTGGAGTCAGTGAACAGTGTGGTGCTAATAAGTCACCACTTATGGGTGTGGTGCACGCTCCTCCAGCTGAACTGACCTGTCCAAAATTAAAAATGGCTCATCCAGATTGCAGTAACAACAAAAAAAAAAAGACCAGTGTACTTGTCTCATAAGGATAAGAATCCTAAAGACTTCAGAGCCGTCATTTAAATTCTAAGCTGATAAATTTAACCCATGTTAACACAGTGTGCACAGTGTGTGCATGAGATGTGTGCCTCAGGCACAGCTCAAGCCTTGTGGCTGCTGTAAATTGTACAGAATGTGAACAAGAAAAAAAATAAGTCTGTGGTGCATCCCAGATGGATTTTCCACCCAAGGTGACTGTCTCTGACACCTATGCCACAGGGCACCTTTATTACACCTTAAGATCACCTCCCCAGCCACCTCCAGCATATATAGCATCACTTCCACTGTGCTACCCTGACTTGCACAAACCAGATGATGTCACAATGTCTGAATTAACTGCTTCATTAAGAGGGAGAAAAAAACGTCTCACTGGAGTACGTCGCATGTACCACCAAAATTTCCCAAACATTCCTGGACATTCGTATTGTCAACTGTGTTGGTAGCATGGCCCAAGCAGAGGGTCACCCCTTTTGAGTCTGGTCTGCTTGAGGTTTCTTCCTCAAATCATCAGCTTCCTGTAGGCCCATTAGTAAGGTTAGCCCTTACTTGTGTGAAGCGCCTTGAGGCAACTTTGTTGTGATTTGGTGCTATATAAATGAGATAAATTGAATTTTGAATTTTCATTTTTTCATCCATCACAATTTCTGCAACATAAATATGTAGGTAAGCCTCACCGTGGATGTGGTACTCTTGTTTTGTGAGGAAACACAAACTATATTTTGATTGTTTTTATCAACAGTGACCTGCTGCAGAAACACTACCAGCTCATCACATTCAACATTGATGGCGGCACAGTGGCTTAGTGGTTAGCACTGGTACCTCACAGCAAGAAGGTCGCGAGGTTATTTCTCGCCCATTCTGTGTGGAGTGTGCATGTTCTTCCCATGTCTGCGTGGGCTTCCTCTGGGCACGCCGGTTTCCTCCCACAATCAAAACATGCTTACTTAGGGTCTGTTCTTTTCTCTGCCCCTGACCAAGGCACCGTCTCTACATCTGGAGTTGGTTCCCGGGCGCCAGACAGTGGCAGCCCACTGCTCCTAGTGGTTCGATTGTATCTAACAGTAATCATGACGGGTTAAATGCAGAGGACAAATATCATTATATGTATATATGTACAATGACAATAATGTCTCCTCTGCTTCTTCTTCTTCTGATATACCGAAAATATGGGGACAAGGTTACCAGTACGCGTAACGAATGTCTTATACCAATACTTTGAGAATACTGTGAATCGTATGGACCCCTAGAGTGTACAGCCATTCAAAGTGTGAAGTACGCTGAAATTCCATCATGGAATCACCAATTTGTACATTAACTATGCTGTGGGACACTCCCTCTGGGGAGCTCTAGCATTTTGCTAATGTTTAAGACATAGCAACTATGGCAGTGTGATACCATATGAAATCAATATCGTATTCAAGGGATCCTGTCATCTGGACCAACCAGTCCAATGAAAGGTTGTGCAGAACACAACAGACCATTTTGTCAAACTGTGTCTCAGCACATTAGCCAATACTTACTGATATACACATTTATTCAGTAATTTAGTTTGAGCCTCCCATCAGAGGCACTGATCAATAAAGAACTGATATTTATTAGCATTTTGTTTGAGTTTGGTCCACCAATATGTGACAAAAATACTGAGGCTGAATATATACATTTGTTTAAAAAAAATGTTTTTCAGCCATTTATCACAACAGAAGAATCATTAAAAACTATGACCACCTATGAACTGAACACTCGCCTACATATTTTAGTATGTCAGACTCAAACAAAAACAAAAAACTGATCAGAGCTGCAGATTGATTATCAGTGAGATCAGTATCTGAAAATCTGGGTTAATTATCCCAGCCAGTATTGTTGAATACATCATTAGGGCTGTTGAAGTATCTCGTGAGAGAGAATGATCATCAATGATATTGTGCATTGCACAACGCAACAGATCGTGACAAAAGACGATGATCCATGTTTGGCATCGTTGAAAGCAGATGAAGCAGTGATGCCACGGGATTATTGTGTCATGTCTAAATCTAATTTAATTTAAGCTATGTGCTGTTCTACTCGTGCCTCCTGAGACAGACTCTGGCAGCATGTTGCTATCACACAGATGGTTGATGGGACTTCATTTGTGCTTTTGTTTTAGGCTTTCAGTGAACTCAGCCCCGTAGACCTGTCTCAAGTATTTTGCACGTATTTCCACATTGTAATACAGATGTTGTCAAACGCCAAGTCAGAGACAAAAGTGTCAACATCCTGTAAAGGCTCATAGGATTAAAGGGGTCATATTATCCCCCTTTCCACTGCTATTATAGTTCACCAAGGCGCACTTGTATATAACTCTGAAGATTGATGAATTAAAACTGTGTGAACACACAAAGGCAGAAATCTGCATACACATGCTTTTAGTCCACAGTTATAAAGCCGTGCATGCACATGGTCTTCTTTAATAAATGTCATTCATCAGGACATTGTGCGGATGGGCACTGATAATACCTTGCAGTATTACTTTGCTGCAAATCATTTTATTAAATTAATCCCGCCCACCTGACAACAAGCCTTCGTCAATCCTCCAGTTGTAGAGTTGCCAGTCAAGGTACAAAATGGACAAAATCCGTTATATGTATGTAACAGATTAGCTGCAGTCAGGAGGCACTGAACGATCTATGGGGAATCCCCAGCACCAATTAGTCTTATGTATTTCCTTGATTAAACGCCTGACCTTAAATAGAGCCTGCCTAATTTAATGGTCGGGTCAAAACTTTGTCTGAAAAAAAAAAATATTAACTCCTGCCTTGAATAAGTACCAGGCATGTCATTAAAAGGAATACATTTGGTTGAATCACTCCTTTTTCTAAGTCCACTGCAGAGTGGTACCTTAAATCCTAAAGCCTGATTTATGCTTCTACAACTCTGTAACTCCGTGGCCGTGCACTAATGTTGACATGCTTGTGACCCTTTTAAAGTTCTTCGTCATGTTGGTGGGCATCTTAATGCAGTTTTCCACAGGCAAAGTGGCTTTTTCTGGATCAATTTGTCCCTCAATGAGCTCCACTTCTTTATACAATCATCAGTCTCCAAACCAACATTACAGTACATGCAATTTCCCTCCATGAACTGCAGGTCATTTGAGCATCTTTGTAGTTTTTCTACTCCCTGTTGTAAAGTTGGTCATATTTGTGAAGTTTTCTGCCAAACGTTTCTCTATTTAATCCATGATCAAAATGTAATCAGCATACATACTGCAAAAACCCTCAAAATATGACAGGAAAGGAATGAGTGAAACTGGAAAAGTGACCAATCACAGCCCTTGTGGTCTCCATCGTTTAGTAGGTGTATGTCAGGTTACAGAGAGGGTTCGCAGCCACGCCTAGGGCACTTATCTAAAGTGGTTGTCTTTGGGTTGCCACTCCCAGGTATATGTGTGTCAAACTTAACACCATATTACAATGCAAGCAGCAAGTGGCATTTTGTTAATAATCGCTGGCTTTGAATAAAGGCCTGCCTTGTTTAGGCGCCAGGTTTGAGGTCAGGTTTGAAAAAATATAAATGACCGTGCTTATAATCAAGGAACTACGGTACCCATTTTCCTGAAATCGGCTAGTGTCAGTGCTGAACTTCATTTACTGTAGTACCTCTGTTGCGTGTGGGCACACCCAGACTGCTCTGTCTGGTACATGCAAGGGGTTTTTAATGGAAATACATTGCGATGGGACAGGACGTTTTGTCCGATGTGAGTGAAAATCCATTATACAAAATCCGGTATGTACTGTGTTTATTACACATGGAAAACTACACAAAAACATTGACACTTCTACTTTTATCTGGTGACTGCGAGTATCTGGTTCAATGACAGTTTACGTCAGTTTTACTATAAATACATATATGTGGGTGGTGTTTTTTTTATTATTATTCCACATAAGCGGCGTGATGTGATCCCACACATACAGCTGGTTTTTATTTCTTCCATGTAAGCGGTGCCATGTGGTGCACCTGGCACTGTTCCTGCTTGACGGACACCGGCGCGTGCATGAACTCTCACACTGGGTTCGTGCACGCCTGCCTGTTGGTGCGATGTTTCATGCGCGATGTTTTGCGCGCTAATTTCGAACTGTTTCACGCTGTTTTGCCGTTTTCATCCAAACACCATCCAAACTTTGCACTATGTGTGAAGGGGCCATCAGGCATGTCTGGCTAATGGTTATGTTCCAAAATCGTGGAGACTAGCCAGGGAGATTTTTCTACCCAAGCTGGGCAATCTTTCTTACAAAGAAACAAGCATTTAGACCTACAGGGTGGGCCAATAAAATGTTACCACTTTTTGATTATACACAAGTTTTTGAAATGAGAACTTATTCGAAAATTTTATTTACAGACTTGTAACAGAAGCATCACATCAGCATTTGATACCAGAGGTTTCCCACTTTGTCTCTTGTTTTCCGCACAGTTCAAAAATTGATGGATTACAGCTGCAACACGTACACTGAAGTTTGTGATGACATTGCCACACATCTCAAGAGGGATTCTCCAAATTTCCTGACGGATGTTGAAAATGAAAAAGAAATCTTTGCTATTTTGGAAATTGTACGAAATAAAAAAGTGGTAACATTTTATTGGCCCACCCTGTATGTCTTACATCATTCCTTTTGAAAGGTTTGGAGAGACTAATTGATAGATATGTCAGAGATGGTGTCTCTACTGCGCCTGCATCATTTCAGAGTGTCGGTAGTGACTCACCGATTATCACCTGGTTTCTGCTTAAAATGGCCTCGTTTCTGCTTAAAACTGACTTTAGAATGATTTAAGAGGTTTTACTTTGTCATTTGTTGGTTAATAATCACATTATTGCCTTTGATCACTTTGGGTGTAGAGAGTCAGACTCAGAAGTGCTGCTGTGGTCCGAAATGAAGCATGTGCAGTGAAGGCAGGGTGGACCAATTTTTAGGTGGGGACCGTTTGGTCGGTGACACCGGTAGTAGCAAGAGGTACCTAATAAAGTGGCCGGTGTGTGTGTGTGTGTGTGTGTGTGTGTATATCTCTCTCTCTCTCTCTATATCTATATATATCTATATATCTATATATATCTATATATATCTATATATCTATATATATCTATATATATATATATATATATATATATATATATATATATAAAACCCCTGGCAAAAATTATGGAATCACCGGCCTCGGAGGATGTTCATTTAGTTGTTTAATTTTGTAGAAAAAAAGCAGATCACAGACATGACACAAAACTAAAGTCATTTCAAATGGCAACTTTCTGGCTTTAAGGAACACTATAAGAAATCAGGAAAAATAATTGTGGCAGTCAGTAACGGTTACTTTTTTAGACCAAGCAGAGGGAAAAAAATATGGAATCACTCAATTCTGAGGAAAAAATTATGGAATCATGAAAAACAAGAACACTCCAACACATCACTAGTATTTTGTTGCACCACCTCTGGCTTTTATAACAGCTTGCAGTCTCTGAGGCATGGACTTAATGAGTGACAAACAGTACTCTTCATCAATCTGGCTCCAACTTTCTCTGATTGCTGTTGCCAGATCAGCTTTGCAGGTTGGAGCCTTGTCATGGACCATTTTCTTCAACTTCCACCAAAGATTTTCAATTGGATTAAGATCTGGACTATTTGCAGGCCATGACATTGACCCTATGTGTCTTTTTGCAAGGAATGTTTTCACAGTTTTTGCTCTATGGCAAGATGCATTATCATCTTGAAAAATGATTTCATCATCCCCAAACATCGTTTCAATTGATGGAATAAGAAAAGTGTCCAAAATATCAACATAAACTTGTGCATTTATTGATGATGTAATGACAGCCATCTCCCCAGTGCCTTTACCTGACATGCAGCCCCATATCATCAATGACTGTGGAAATTTACATGTTCTCTTCAGGCAGTCATCTTTATAAATCTCATTGGAACGGCACCAAAGAAAAGTTCCAGCATCATCACCTTGCCCAATGCAGATTCGAGATTCATCACTGAATATGACTTTCATCCAGTCATCCACAGTCCACGATTGCTTTTCCTTAGCCCATTGTAACCTTGTTTTTTTCTGTTTAGGTGTTAATGATGGCTTTCGTTTAGCTTTTCTGTATGTAAATCCCATTTCCTTTAGGCGTTTTCTTACAGTTCAGTCACAGACGTTGACTCCAGTTTCCTCCCATTCGTTCCTCATTTGTTTTGTTGTGCATTTTCGATTTCTGAGACATATTGCTTTAAGTTTTCTGTCTTGATGCTTTGATGTCTTCCTTGGTCTACCAGTATGTTTGCCTTTAACAACCTTCCCATGTTGTTTGTATTTGGTCCAGAGTTTAGACACAGCTGACTGTGAACAACCAACATCTTTTGCAATATTGCGTGATGATTTACCCTCTTTTAAGAGTTTGATAATCCTCTCCTTTGTTTCAATTGACATCTCTCGTGTTGGAGCCATGATTCATGTCAGTCCACTTGGTGCAACAGCTCTCCAAGGTGTGATCACTCATTTTTAAATGCAGACTAACGAGCAGATCTGATTTGATGCAGGTGTTAGTTTGGGGGATGAAAATTTACAGGGTGATTCCATAATTTATTCCTCAGAATTGAGTGAGTCCATATTTTTTTCCCTCTGCTTCGTCTAAATAAGTAACCGTTACTGACTGCCACAATTTTTTTTCTTGATTTCTTGTAGTGTTTCTTAAAGCCAGAAAGTTGCCATTTGAAATGAGTTTAGTTTTGTGTCATGTCTGTGATCTGCTTTTTTCTACTAAATTATGAATGAATTATGAATGAACATCCTCCGAGGCTGGTGATTCCATAATTTTTGCCAGGGGTTGTGTGTGTGTGTGTGTGTGTGTGTGTGTGTGTGTGTGTGTGTGTGTATATATATATATATATATATATATATATATATATATATATATATATATATATATATATATATATATATAGTGCTGTCAGACAAAAAGTAAACTAATTTTGTGATCGATTCAAATATATTAATCAAGTCTATTCTTTTTTTTAAATCTACAGTATCACCCCTCAAAATGAAAAAAACAGGCTCTCAGAAACACAAAAACAATGAAGAAAAAATTAATTCACTCTTTAAAAACAATTGCAGAAATATTATAATGTACAAAAATAAACTGTGCAATAAATTTTGCAAACATTATTGCTGCACTTCAAAATGTATTTAACATTTTTTTATCACTTCAATTAAGGTGGATAGAGAGACAGAGAGAGAGCAATTTTCACTGTGCATATCAGGTTTTTTTAATACTGCTTAATCCTGGGCTACGCAGAAGATGCGTGTGTGTGCCGGGGAGGGCATTTTAACATTGAGAGGTAAAATTAGAATATATGAGGGGGTTAGGGTGATTTTTCTTACAGAGGTGTTAAACATGCTATGTCAGTCATAAATTCTGCTTAAATCAGGAGAATACAGTGCATCTAGAAAGTATTCACAGCACTTCACTTTTTCCACATTTTATGTTACAGCCTTATTCTAAAATGGAGTAAATTTTTTTTCATCAAAATTGTATTCACAACACCCCATAATGACAACATGAAAAGGTTTTTTGAAACCTTTATAAATTTATTAATAACATTTAAAAAAAGAACTCATATGTAAATAAGTATTCACACCCTTTGCACAATACTTTGTTGATGCACCTCTGGAGCACTCTGGAGCAGGTTTTCATCCAGTATGTCTCTGTACATTACTGCATTCATCTTTCCCTCAATCCTGACTTGTCTCCCAGTTCCTGCTGCTGAAAAACATCCCCACAGCATGATGCTGCCACCACCATGCTTCATTGTAGGGATGGTGTCTGGTGTCCTCCAAACATGACGCCTGGCATTCACACCAAAGAGTTCAATCTTTCTCTCATCAGACCAGAGAATTTTGTTTCTCGTGGTCTAAGAGTCCTTCGGGTGCCTTTTGGCAAGAGGAATCCTGGAGCTCTGACAGAGTGACCATCGGGTTCTTGGTCACCTCCCTGAGTAAGGTCCTTCTCCCCGATCACTCAGTTTAGAAAGGCGGCCAGCTCTAGGAAGAGTCCTGGTGGATCCGAACTTCTTCCATTTATAGATGATGGAAGCCACTGTGCTCATTGGGACCTTAAAATACCAGAACTGTTTCTGTACCCTTCCCCAGATTTGTGCCTTGAGACAGTCTTGTCTCGGAGGTCTGCAGACCTGCACTGTCAACTGTGGGACCTTATATGTAGACAGGTGTGTGCCTTTCCAAATTATGTCTAATCAACTGCATTTACCCCAGATGGACTCCAATTAAGCTGTAGAAACATTTCAAGGATGATCAGTTAAAACAGGATGCACCTGAGCTCAATTTTGAGTTTTATGGCAAAGGCTGTGAATACTTATGTACGTTTTATTTATTATAAATTTGCAAAAATCTTAAAGCTTTTTCACATTGTCATTATGGGGTATTGCATGTAGAATTTTGAGGAAAAAATGAATTTCATCCATTTTTGAATGAGACTGTAGTATAACAAAATGTGGGAAAAAGTGTAGCACTTTCCGGATGCACTCTGTGTGAAAATACTCATAGAACTGTTGGGATGTTGGAGATGTTCACCATTAAATATCAAACACCTGAAATTGTAAAATGAAGATACAAAGTGATTTAGTGCCCCTTATTAATTATCTTATAGGATCTACTGGAAGGCCATTTCATTTTGAAACCTGCTCATTGAACATTGAAATCTGGATGGAAAAACATCACAAATTAAGCATTTCTGGTCCGGTGCTTTTGCTTAAATCTTGCAAAAATATGTCCAAAGGCATGGACATCCTAACCAGTTATTGCTCGCATAAGCACTTTATTTACAGACCAAGTCAGTGATGTCAAAACAAAAAGGATCAAAGTGTGAATAATTGAGATTTTAAAAAATAATGTGCTATAGGTGCTGTAATTAACCTAAATTATTGCATTATTTTGACAATCTCGATATAAATACAGTTGTGGTCAAACGTTTACATACCCTGCCTGAATGTTTGGTTTTATGGCTATTTTTCAGAGAATATACATGAATGGCTGAGTTACCGTTCTACGCACAGGTAATAGAAAATAATTTTAGCCATGTCATTGTATATTTCATGTTACTTTAGTTAAGGTGTAGTAAGTTGCATTGCATTGTGTGTATGTTGTCATCATTAATTTTCATAGAGCAATTTGTGACATTCATGAGACTCAAGTGAATGATGATAAAAGGTGACAGCATGTTATATCACTACAGTGCTCTGGGATGCAGTACACAGCAGGTATGTACAGTTTAATTGTTAAAACGCACACATTAACTCGAATGTCTTTGGATGTGGGAGGAAACCGGAGCACCCAGAGGACACCGGAGCACCCGGAGGAAACCTACGCGAACACGGGGAGAACATGCAAACTCCACAGAGAATGGCCACAGGTGGAAATCGAACCCATCGAACCCCATGACCTTCTTGCTGTGAGGCAACAGTGCTAACCACTAAGACACCGTGCTGCCAACCATATAAAACTGTAAAAGTTAAATAAAAGCAGATTTTACAAAATATAACCCCTTCAAAAGACTTTCATTCTTGCAGAAATAATGTATTTACTATTTGAAACTGTTATCCTGAATTAAATGAAGAACAGCTGAGAGATGTATCATTAGGTGATTAACAGTTCGAGTGAACAGCCAGTGCAATCAAGTTGGAAATATCTGCTGATAAAGAGCAGGACAGGACTTCCCCCATCTACTTCTTATTACTATATTTAGACCCCCGCGGGCAGGTGCCTGTGGTTTTAGATGCGACCTAATCATTAATCTTGTCAGGTACAGTAGTTGTGTTGCAGTGAACTCACCAGGACAGCAGGAGTCAGTGTAGAGGTATTCCAGAAAGGACAGGAAAGTATCTGAGGACACACCATGGATTGGCACAACTCTGCTCCTGGCCTCTGCATACTTCCCGCTGAACATGGCCGCCATGACGTCACAGCGCGCCACCAGCACGGCTCGATGAGCTGGCAACACGCTCCCTACAACATGCATACATGTTAAATTAAACCCCAGGTAGTTTACTGTGAAAACACCACGTGACAAACACACGTCAATCATTTCAAGTCATCTTCAGTCTCACACCCGTAACATCAGTCTCTTCTACTTCATTGGTCAAAGGCACTGGCCAGACATAAATCTATTGTCTTGTTAAAAAGTGACAACCTCTAATAATGGCTCGTGCCAACGGGAAACAACTGACGAGTTGACCCTGGGCACAAGTCCTGTTATCATCACTTTCACAGTTTTCTCCACAGCCTGTTGCAATGCCAGGAATTGGTGAGAAAAAAAATCTCAATGACTAGGGTTGCCAACCATCCCTTGAAAAACGGAATCGTCCCTTATTTGGAAATAAAAGTGTGCGTTCCGTATTGACCTGAAACGGGACGCAGTTTGTCCCGTATTTCTGTGAGAATCAAAAAGTCTGTAAAATGTCAATGGAATTGACTGGCGCTTTATATGGAAACTTACGGCAAATTTGATCCCAGCCTCTCTCCTGCTTTTCACCAATGAGCTGACAGACACGAGTTGACAATACAGAATCACTCTTATCTCATTGGTCGAGGGACATCTGCTCGCAACAAGATACCAACGTCATGAGCCGACGACAATAACAAAACAGCATGGCTGATATCGATACAGACACCGACACTGGCACTGCAGATATGCCTACGGACAGCAATGTCTGTAACGTCGTTACTACTCCTCCTAAAAAAAAAACAAAAACAAAAAAGAATGCAAAAATACAGGGGAGAATGAGAAAAGGAAAATGGCTGGGTGGAAAAGGTGCGCGACAACAGTATTGTTTACTTTTCAGACTTTATTTTTTGCACTTTTTATTACACTAAATGTGTAAATGTGCACTGTTACATTGTTTTGGATGATGCAAATTTTCTATTGTTTTTTTTTGTTAATTTATACAATTTTAAGTTAAGCGATAGCACTACAGAGATTTATTTTTAAAGAAGACAGAATGCTCATATTGAAATTGTGAGTGAAAATTTATTTTGCACTAAAAATAAATTGCTAAATAATAATTTGTTTTCCACGTGTTCATATCAGAACAAATGCATGTATGCATCTACCTAAATTCAGGGTCAAGTCAACAGTCAAATGGTTAAAATCGTTTCACACAGACGCTGGGAAGGGTGAAGGCAATGGTTGGTCGGCCGGTCGGCCCTGGCGGTGAGGTGTCCCTTATTTATTTTTCAGAGTTGGCAACCCTATCAATGACTTCCAAGAGATGGAAACACAACTATGAGGTGACCAGACAAGAAAAACTTACTGCACTCAGTACAACACAAATATTGATTCACAGAGTCTTGCTAGTGTCCTTTCTGAATTTCTCAGTTTGATCTTTCAGAAAATGAGTCTTTGAATGTTGGTGGAACAGCAGGGTCGGACCCAAGGACTGTTACACCTTCTACTGGCTCTCAATGTGAAGTTTGCAGCTACTTGAGGTCTGGGACTGAGAACATAATGCCATCAGTTCTAAGAAAAGGTCACCTTCTTTGTTTTCTGTGTGACAGCACACTTACATGTGTAAGCATGCGTAGCTGTAGGAGATAAACTTACCTTGCACCATGAAGATCACATCAGAATAAAGAGGAGAATTGAAGAGGTTGACGAGGGTCTGAGGACCGAGCTGAGCCGCTCGCGCACTTGGGGTATCCCGTGCACCCTTCAGAGCCACGTGCAAACAGCATCATGGAAATCAAAAGCAACAGATGGTTAACACTTTACTGTTGAACGTCTGGAACACAAGAACTCACATAGTGCTAAAATTAACAGTATTTCTAAGTTCATATAATTCTCACTAGTTCCGATAGTGTTCAAATATAAAAGGATATATTAAAGGACATTAATGTTCTGATATCCACAGTCTCAATGTGAGACATGAAAGTGTATCTTTAACACCAGAGAGTAATTTAACACTGGATTTAAATGTGTAAGCATTTGAGCATTGTCTGTAGGAATACCAGGATGGGTTTGAAGCTACAAGCCCTACCTTCCACAGGTTTGGTCAGTTATATAGTCAAGCACAGAGTCTTTCTGCTACTTAGATCAGGTCAGGTACTCTCAAAAGTAGCTAGAAAGTAGTTAGAAATATTGTCTCTTCTCAGAGTAGTATCGGTGTTTGTAGGAACAAAGTTTGTGAACTTTTCCGTGGCATCAAGGAGAGGAAAAGTCCTGGCCCTGATGGTATTGGAGGTCGTGCTCTTAAGAACTGTGCTGACCAATTGGCAGATGTATTTAGTTTTATCTTTTTAATGTCCCTCCAGCTTCACAGGGTCCCCTCTCTCTGGAAAGACTCCATTATCGTTCCTGTACCCAAGTCTGCATCTCCCAAATCCTCAAATGACTTCAGACCTGTTGCATTAACCTCCCTGGTTATGAAGTCATTTGAAAAAATTGTCAAGGAGTCCATTCTGACCTGTGTCCAGGATAAGCTGGATCCGCTGCAGTTTGCTTACAGGTCAGGCAGAGGAGTTAAAGATGCGGCGGGCACCTTGCTGAATTTGGTTTTAACTCACCTTTAGGGAGCCAGTTCCTTCGCTCATCTTTTATTTATTGATTTTTCATCTGCTTTTAATTGCATTCAGCCACACATTTTAGCAGAAAAACTACAGGACTCCTACAATGTCGACCCTGGTCTTATAGCCTGTCTGATTGAGGCCACTATGGGTGAGAGTAAATGGTGTCCTGTCAGACACTCTCATCTCCTCCAATGGATCACCCCAGGGTTGTGTCCTCTCACCCTTATTATTTATTTTATATACTAATGAATGCCGCAGCCAACATGCAGGGCATCATATTGTTAAATTTGCGGATGACTCAGTTATCGTGCTGAGTGGTGATGCCTCTGATCATGGACCAGTGGTGAGAGAATTCACAGACTGGTGTAAAGCTTCTTTCTTGCACATTAATGTTGACAAAACAAAAGAGATGTTTATTGGCTTTCGAAGGAATCCTCCGGACGTCCCTCCTGCCAGAATTGACAGTCAAGCAGTGGACCAGGTCAGCAGTTATAAATACCTTGGTATTCACCTGAATGACAAACTGTCCTTTGCTCTTCATGTAGATGCTGTGTGCAAGAAGGCTCACCAGCATATTTATTTTTTTAGGAAGCTGCAGATTTTTAATGTTAACAGTTCTTTTATGCAAATGTTTTATTTTTGTTTTATTGAGTCTCTTTTAACCTTTTCTTTTATATGCTGGTTGGGCTCCCTCACTCTTAAGAACAAGAACAGACTACAAGGCATTGTGAGACTGTGGGAAAATTGCAGGGACTAACCTGAATGACTCCTACACCAAACCAGGTTGGTAACTAAGGCCCGTTTAATTATCACAGACCAGAGCCATCCCTTGGCTTGCTGGTTTCAGTAACTTCCGCTGGGGCACAGGTACGCTCTGCCAAAGTGCAGGACTAACAGGTATAAGTTTTCCTTTGTTCCTGCTGCCATTTCCCTGTTAAATAAGTTCCCTGTTAATGTCTTTTCTCTGTTTTCATTATTGTTGTTGTCTATGATTGTGGCAGTGACTGCCTCATTGCTGGCTGCACGAAATCTTCCCACGGGGATATTAAAGATGTTTTTAAACTTGAACTTGAACCTCTCTGCCACAGCCAGATGAAATATGAGTGTCTCCTTGGCCTTCTTCAGTTGCTCGATTCCTCAACACAAAGGCACCCTGATCATGCCCAAAGAAATATGCCATATGACCAAAATGTCATTTCAATTGAATTCTAATGATTTCATTTATATAGCACCAAATCACAACAATGTTACCTCAAGGTGCTTCACACAAGTAAGGTCTAACCTTACTAACCCCTAGAGCAAGCACACAGGCAGTGGTAAGGAAAAACTCCCTTTGATGATATTGAGGAAGAAACCTCAAGCAGACCACACTCAAACGGATGACCCACTGCTTAGGCCACTCTAACGGTTACAAGGTTCTTGCAAAGTTTTACAAAGCTGTAGAAACAGAAAACGGGAAATCAAAGCAAATCGCAATTGCTGAGATAACATGCAAGCATTAACGCTGCAGGCAGGGGGTCATTCAGCACCCTGGGGTACAGGGCCTGTGTTCCTCCGTCACACAGTCAGCAGCAAAATTTATTCCAGCAAATTATTTCAAAAATTTATTGCAGCAAAGTTTATTCCAAATGCAGACTGCAGTGTGCTGCATCAGCTTCAGGCATGGCATCTTGTGGTCAGTCCAGTGCCCTGTGGTGTGCAGCTGTCAGTCTTGCGCGATGTCATCAGTACGTTGGACAGAGAAAAAAGAACAGAATCAGTTGGCCAGAAAAACTACACTTAAAGTATAATTCACCTGCAGTAAATCGATAAGAAAGCAGAGAGAATACTGGCCACTAGCCCTAAGTTGAGAGAGAGAGAGAGAGAGAGAGAGAGAGAGAGAGAGAGAGAGAGAGAGAGAGAGAGAGAGAGAGAGAGAGAGAGAGAGAGAGCAGAACAATACCAACACGTTACCCACAGGTGTTAAAGAAACAAAAAACATGCATATTAGGTTCTGTCTCCATCTACGTGTGTGTGTGTTGGTGGGGGAGAGTTCCCACTTTGATTGTGACCGCCTACAACATCTGCAGAATCCTGCAGTGGTGGGCACAGTTCTGATAATCCGATAACCGATAATTATCAAAGATAATGTTTTCATTATCGGATTATCTTTTTAGATAACTTTAAAAACCATTATCTGACTTATTATCTTGCAATAAATTTTTGTCCGATAATTTTTAGACCGATAACATGGTAAATAAAGCTGAACAGCTACAAACATTTATAAAATTTAAAATCAGTTGAGCACCTACCTGTTAAATGTTTCGTAGCTGATGTATAGTTCTACCCTCTGCAAAACAGCGAAGAGCTGCTTCAAGAAGAAACTGCTCTATCCTCTGCAGGCAAAGGAGACGTTCTTGTGTCTGCGTTTATTAAATTCCACGCATCTTAAATGTAGCACACATGGATTATCTGGAATTTTGTTTTGGCAGGTTTTCAAGGTATCTACTACCATCTACTGGCCAGTAGTGTTCATGACAGTATTGGCCCTGAAGCTGGGCTGATATATTTTCAATCACTGTACTCGGCTACAGTTCAAACTGTACCACAGAACTGCACAGTGTAAAAGTTCAGAGCGCACGATTTATGTTCTCACACACATTGTACGTTCAAAAACCACACGTCAGACTCGTGTTTCCAGAAGCAAAATGTAAACAGAAGCTTTTTTCCCCAAACTTAATTTACAAAAACTCTCGATGGGACTACGGAACCCGGGAGAGGTCACTTAAAGTGATATTTTTTTCTGGCCATGATAATTTGTGCGCATGTTTTCCATTAATTGAGCCCATGAATTAATAAAACGTGCTCTGAAATTAATAAAACGTGCACACGTTTTCCTGGCCGTGATAATTTGTGCGCACATTTTCCTTTAATTGAGCCCTCGAATTAATAAAACGTGCGCACATTTTCCTTTCGTTCAAAAATCGCCCTCAGCATCCTTTTTAATGTGCTTAAACTCCAGATGATGTCATGCTGGGTAGCTGGAGTTCTCTATATGTCCTTGTGCGCCCAAACCATGATGATACACTCTGATCAGATCCATTTCTAATGGGGAAATGTATTACACTGTCTCCTGGTTTGCTGGCTAATAGCCAACATATATGTGTCAAGACAATATTGAGTGCACGTTTTACAAATTGTGGCCATGTTTAAGGAGATCATGCCCTTGTTTTACTCAAACAATGCTTAAAACATGAGCACAATATCATAAAACGTGTGCACAATATAATAAAAAATGCACACATCATAAAACGTGCGCACAATATAATAAAATGAGCGCACATTCTCTCCACATGCAAAACATATTGTGATGACACTTCCAGGGCTCCATAAAAATGCCTGTTTTTACAAATAAAAAAAATGGAATATTTTACAAAAGCACATTTATCTGTAAACACCAACACATGACACATGTCACATTAACATGTTGGTTTACATAATGAATGACTCAACCAATCGGTGTTTAGTGGAGGCACATTTTACACAGAATCCTTTGTGATCTGTCTGTGTTTGTTACAAAACTTCAGAATTAGTGCATTATTCAACATTAAAAGATATATGTTATATTTTAAATTTGTACAAATGACAGAATTGACATTAATGGAGTTATTCTATCAGTATTCATTTTATTTATACACCAAACCATAACTCAGCGTTGCTTTATTTTCCAAGACCTCCGCCTGACGGGAGCACTGTGACTGAGTAGAGAGTTGAGCTTTGTGGCTGCTCTCAGCTGGCTTCTGTGCTGGAAGCCATGTAGTAAACAAGAGCTTCCAGCAGGGGGCAGGATGTTCAAAGACAGAAGTGTGGGCTCATTGTTTGGGTCTGTTGTCGCTTTTGATGCTACCAGAAGCGATTGTGGTGTTAAAACTTAAATTCAGCTTGTTAGTAGTTGCAAATATACCAGAGACAATACTGGAATTTATCGGTTATCTGTAACTTCCGATACATTTTTGGGTGGATTATCGTTTTATCTTTATCAAAGATAACTTTTCAGTTATCTGATTATCTGTTATCGAAGTTAATTTTTTGGTTATCTGCCCACCACCAGTGATGCCGGTAACTCTAATCTAACCACTTTTTTAGTAACGAGTAATCTAACACGTTAATCTTTCCAAATCAGTAATCAGATTAAAGTTACTTCTCCAAGTCACTGTGCGTTACTATTATTTTTCATTGTGGGTCGACAGCAGCATTAAACTTGGTCCGTGGGCAGGAGGTCGGGGTTCGACTGAACTGCCCACTTTAAGCGAGCTGTGAGCTTTTCATCAGCTACGACTCGTCCTCACCTCTTAAAGCGCGGTGAAAACAGCACATCTGCACTGAGCTTTACAAAGTCATTTTTATGCTTTATTTTTCTCCTTTATTTAGAATTCTGAGCTGAGCCGCTCCGTATCGTCTCGTTAAAAACAGCTGATCCTCCGCGACGCGTCAACAACTAACACTATTTTCCACTTAAATGCACCTAAACTCTCTTTCTGAGGACCACATGATGTGAAAACACAATAAAACTTTCTTACCTGTAAATCTGGTCATGTTTTCTGCATAAATAAATGTTATCCATTCTTTGTGCTCAAACGCCAAAGCAGGGGCGAATCCAGATGGAATGGGGGCGTGGGGCAAGGATGTGCCCCCCTCCCCCACAACACCCCTAGATTAAAGGTCCAGTTTTGAAGCCGTTTTTTTTACTACAACTACTAATACTACTTAAAATAACAATAATTTTGACAAGTAAAATGTTTATAGAGAATTTAAATGTTAGAAAAATGTCAGAATTTAATATATAAACAATGTAGGTTAGAAATTGCAAGTTTTACTGTTACACTGCTGTCAATAGTTAAATATGAGGTCAAGAAAGATTATTTTACTTTTTATAAAACAAGTATTTATTTTCATTGAAGTCAAGAAAGGGTGACTATAAAGTGAGTTTTGGCAAAACAGGTATCATTGTCATGTTGACGTGGCAGAGGGTTGTTGTTGACAGCTGGGGAAAGTAACTAAAAAGTAACTAGTAATCTAACTTAGTTACTTTTACAATTGAGTAATCAGTAAAGTAACTAAGTTACTTTTTCAAGGAGTAATCAGTAATCAGTAATTGGATTACTTTATCAAAGCAACTGTGGCAACACTGCCCACCACTGTATATATACATATATTATGGGTGTCATGGTAAAAGGCGCAGTCTCTTCCAGTAAGCATCAATGAGAAGGACTGGAATGGGGTGTGTGTGTGTGTGAGTGAGAGAGAGAACAAAACTCAAAGGGCCGTGCGCAAACCCCAGCACAATTCATTTGAAATTGCTCATTTCCACCTGACATACCCAGGGCCCTGGTCTTCTAAATAACTTGTGCATGCTGCGGGCATGTCGATATAAAAATGAGATGTCGTTGGGCAAAGAGTTAACACATGCATATCTATGGTCACCAGAACATGTATGCAGATAGACCAGCAAATACCAAGTCAAAAGTCCAGCACTGTTTACTGCAGTACAAAGAGTGCAACAATCAGATGCGCCTGGCATAAGCGTCTTCAAGATGCACGTACAGTAGTGTTCAGAATAATAGTAGTGCTATGTGACTAAAAAGTTTAATCCAGGTTTTGAGTATATTTCTTATTGTTACATGGGAAACAAGGTACCAGTAGATTCAGTAGATTCTCACAAATCCAACAAGACCAAGCATTCATGATATGCACACTCTTAAGGCTATGAAACTGGGATATTAGTAAAAAAAAAAAGTAGAAAAGGGGGTGTTCACGATAATAGTAGTGTCGCATTCGGTCAGTGAGTTTGTCAATTTTGTGAACAAACAGGTGTGAATCAGGTGTCCCCTATGTAAGGATGAAGCCAGCACCCGTTGAACATGCTTTTCTCTTTGAAAGCCTGAGGAAAATGGGACATTCAAGACATTGTTCAGAAGAACAGCGTAGTTTGATTAAAAAGTTGATTGGAGAGGGGAAAACTTATACGCAGGTGCAAAAAATTATAGGCTGTTCATCTACAATGATCTCCAATGCTTTAAAATGGACAAAAAAACAGATACGCGTGGAAGAAAACGGAAAACCATCAAAATGGATACAAGAATAACCAGAATGGCAAAGGCTCACCCACTGATCAGCTCTAGGATGATCAAAGACAGTCTGGAGTTACCTGTAAGTGCTGTGACAGTTAGACGCCTGTGTGAAGCTAATTTATTTGCAAGAATCCCCCGCAAAGTCCCTCTGTTAAATAAAAGACATGCAGAAGAGGTTACAATTTGCCAAAGAACACATCAACTGGACTAAAGAGAAATGGAGGAATATTTTGTGGACTGATGAGAGTAAAACTGTTCTTTTTGGGTCCAAGGGCCGTAGACAGTTTGTGAGACGACCCCCAAACTCTGAATTCAAGCCACAGTTCACAGAGAAGACAGTGAAGCATGGTGGTGCAAGCATCATGATATGGGCATGTTTCTCCTACGATGGTGTTGGGCCTATATATCGCATACCAGGTATCATGGATCAGTTTGGATATGTCAGAATACTTGAAGAGGTCATGTTGCCTTATGCTGAAGAGGACATGCCCTTGAAATGGGTGTTTCAACAAGACAATGACCCCAAGCACACTAGTAAACAAGCAAAATCTTGGTTCCAAACCAACAAAATTAATGCCTCGCAGATGTGAAGAAATCATGAAAAACTGTGGTTATACAACTAAATACTAGTTTAGTGATTCACAGGATTGCTAAAAAAGCAGTTCGAACATAATAGTTTTGAGTTTGTAGCGTCAACAGCAGATGCTACTATTATTGTGAACACCCCCTTTTCTACTTTTTTTTACTAATAGCCCAATTTCATAGCCTTAAGAGTGTGCATATCATGAATGCTTGGTCTTGTTGGATTTGTGAGAATCTACTGAATCTACTGGTACCTTGTTTCCCATGTAACAATAAGAAATATACTCAAAACCTGGATTAATCTTTTTAGTCACATAGCACTACTATTATTCTGAACACTACTGTACACTCTGCCTGCACATATCATCACTAGTCACCAGTGATGTGATATTAATATGAAGGCATGTTATGGCCACTCTAGGCAAAGAAAAAACGGCTTGAGAGTAGGAAAAAATATTTTAACAGTCTCTCTCTCTCTCTCGAAGTCAGGTCACAGGCCAAGGTCAAATATTTTCGTCTGATGCTCATGATAATACAATGGTTGTTTCAATGAACTGGTTGAAGATACACCTATGGTTACAATAAACAATAACATGAAGTCAGATATCCCCTTTCTACTATATTGGCAGCCCAGTGTCACATTTTTTTTTAAATTACTTATTTATTTTTATTTTTTTGTGATACGTTCATGAAATGTGTTACATTTTTGTGACAAGGTCAAGTTTCAGTGACTATTTTTAACTCTAACCATAACCCCAAGACCAAACTCAAAGTACTACCTGTTTTCCCCAGTTTGGAGAAAATACAGATTAAACTCTGTGGAAGGGACGTGTGTTAGTCAAGAAAAAAATGATTTCATTTTGGATAGAATCTGGAAAATGTCAATGCCACACAGAAACATATATCATGATATCAATGAATCACAAATAATTAATTTGCATGAATCTGTCAAGTGTGAAAGACTTGGGTGTTACCGTCTCTGGGTGACCCTTTTAAGGTTTTTATTTTGTGATTTATAATGGGAGGAAACCCCCACAGACAAGAGAATATGCTTTTGCCACATAGAAGAGAACTAGGCATTGTGCACTTGATCCCATGACCTTCTGTGAAGCAAGAATGCTAAATACCTATTTTCCTACTGTTGTCTCCAATTTAGGTAGCATGGTGGATTAGTGGTTAGCACTACTGCCTCACAGCAAGAAGGCCATGGGACTGATTCCCACCTGTGGCTTTTCTGTGTGGAGTTTGCATTTTCTCCCCGTGTTTGCGTGGGTTCTCTCCGGGTGCTCTGGCTTCCTCCCACATCCAAAAGACATGCAAGTTAGGTGCGTTGAAAACTTTTTAAAACATTGCCTGTAGGTGTGTGTGCGGGTGTGAATGTGTTTGTTTGTCTATATGTGGCCCTGCGACAGACTGGCGTCCTGTCCAGGGTGTACCCCGCTTCACGCCTTATGACTGTTGGGACAGGGTCCAGTCCCCCGTGACCCGATCTTGGATAAAAGTGTAACACTTTTCTCACAGGGTGTGAAACAAATAACCTGAAGGTGTTTGTGGAGGACCGGTGGGGGGGGGGAGCTACACATGAGGATGTCTCATCGTGTTAAAGTGGACTTGCCATGTTGGTGTGTCAACTCGTCTCAGCACAGCCTTGAGAAGACCATGAACAGTACAAACTTGTCACATATCCGTTTATCTTACCGTTATCTTAAATCTGTTATATACCACCCCCCACCCCCCCACTCTGGACACATAATACATTATTTATATAAAGACACTATTTTTAGCATGTTGTACAGCATTTTTAATGTACGCCTTATGTCCTTACATTTTTTGCGTCGTCTTGCTTCTTTAAGACGTCTCGTTAGTGCTAATGCACAGAGTCAGTGATTACAGGCAGTAATTATGTAAATATGGTAATTACAGCACTAATAATCTGCTGCTACTAAACACAGTCTTGGTATTTAATGAAGTCAGAACAGGTAAGAACAGGTGTTCATACTTGCAAAGAGCTGCTCACCCTGTCTCTGCCAATGAGAGATCTTATGCGTTCCATGAGCTGAGCCACGGCCAGCAGGTTCTTCAGCTTCTCTTCCAGGGCCTCCTGAAGGTGCTCCCACTCCCACGCTCCTGCAGAACGACCATAAACACACCTATTCTGTGGTGCTATGATATCACAGTTTACAGAAACACAAACTGTTTTTCTCAGATAGCTCAGACCGCCTACACACCTTCCATTCAACATTCAGCACCTGTTTTTCAGAAACTCGGACACAAAAGTCCTGAGACTTGCAAAACACATCTGTTTTCTTTTTATTTATTCATTTTACACTGAACAAACATATAGTTGCAGCACTTGTTTTTGCTCCCATTTTTCATGAGCTGAACTCAAAGATAAAAAAAAAACATTTTTAATATTCACAAAAGACCTATTTCTCTCAAATATTCTTCACAAATCTATCTAAATCTGTGTTTGTGAGCACTTCTCCTTTGCTGAGATAATCCATCCCACCTCACAGGTGTGGCATATCAAGATGCTGATTAGACAGCATGATTATTGCACAAGTGTGCCTTAGGCTGGCTACAATAAAAGGCCACTCTGAAATGTGCAGTTTTCTCACACAGCACAATGCCACAGAATGCTGACTGCAGGAATGTCCACCAGAGCTGTCACCCTTGAATTGAATTTTCATTTCTTTACCATCAGGGCTGGACTGGGGAAATTTTTCAGGCCGGGCATTTTTAACCAAGACCAGGCCACCACCAGGTATCGAAGGGGGAAAAAATTAAGCCTGCTGTGACAGTGTTTTTTTTTGTTTTTGTTTTTTTTTGCTCCCTTAACTGATCAATGGGCACCAGGAGACACATACATTTTAACACTATAAGAAGCATTATGAAAAGTTCTCCTGAAACACAGTTATCATAGGCTTATCAAAAGTACGATCTATTGACAGTAGGCCACATTACTTTTTAGACATAATAAGCCGTCATTTCATTCAGCCTTGTTACTTAAATTTAGAAATAGAAATTATATAAAAACATTTGTTATAGAAATACTGTAGGCTATACTATAAATAATATATCATTACTTGTGTGATACAATTCATCATATAAAGCAAGAAATGGCTGGATGACTGGACCAATGACGATACAAAGGTTGAACTTTTGAAACTACAATACACAAAAAGGCCACAAGATGGATACAGTTGTCTATCTCGCTACAAGTAACATCAAGGATTTCTTTTATTACCAATTTGTGTTGCTAATCAACTTAGAGAATGACTCTCAATTTAAAGTAAACTGTTAGGTATGTGAAATTATGCCAGGACTTGGGAAAATACATTTTAGACAGGGACGCTGTTATACCACGCCACCGCACCGCAGACTGCAAAACAGCATACTTCGTATGACCAACGCACGACCATCACACAAACAGAATAAAGAAACAACGTGGTGCCGACAGCATGGTAGCTAGCCATGCACACTATTTGCACAGGTTACATTGCTAGGCTAGGTTACGTGACTGGGAGAGTTAGCATGAACAAAAATAATATCCAACCTTAATTCATATCTGAGTGACCAAGTTAGACAGCACTTTACTTCAGACCAGAACAGCAGAATGTCTCTCTCACACACAGATGTCTGATTTATGAACAAGTTAGGTTGCTGTTCATCAATTAATAGCTGAAGTTAACCTTCACTTACCATCATGGCCGTAGTGGTCCCCGCCTCACTTTATAGTCACCCTTTCTTGACTTCAATGAAAATATATACTTGTTTTATAAAAAGTAAAATAAAGACCTCTTTCTTGACCTCATATTTAACTGTTGACAGCACTGTAACAGTAAAACTTGTAATTTCTAACCTACATTGTTAATAATTCTTTCTAACATTTTTCTAACATTTAAATTTTCTCTAAACATTTTACTTGTCGAAATTATTATTATTTTAACTAGTAGTTGTAGTAAAAAAAAAGGCTTCAAAACTGGACCTTTAATCTAGGGCGGTGGTGAGGGGGGGTCATCCCTGCCCCACGCCCCCATTCCATCTGGATTCGCCCCTGCTTTGGCGTTTGAGCACAAAGAATGGATAACATTTATTTATGCAGAAAACATGACCAGATTTATAGGTCAGAAAGTTTTATTGCGTTTTCACATCATGCGCTTCCCAGAAAGAGAGTTTAGGTGCATTTGAGTGGAAAATAGTGTTAATTGTTGACACGTCGCGGAGGATCAGCTGTTTTAACGTGCAGATACGGAGCGGCTCAGCTCTAAATAAAGGAGGAAAAAAGCATAAAAATGTCTTTGTAAAGCTCAGTGCAGGTGTGCTGTTTTCACCGCGCTTTAACAGGTGACGAGTCGTAGCTGCTACAAAAAAAAGAAAAAAACGCGGATGAAAAGCTCACAGCTCGCTTTACTTTGTAAAAAAAAAAAAAAAAAAAAAAAAAAAATCCGCAGGCCATCAGGCCAGCGGGGAGATGCCCGGTGTGCAATACTATCAGTCCAGCGGTGTTTACCATAAGGCGCCTCCAAAGGTA
This sequence comes from Thalassophryne amazonica, assembly GCF_902500255.1. Classification (NCBI taxonomy): domain Eukaryota; kingdom Metazoa; phylum Chordata; class Actinopteri; order Batrachoidiformes; family Batrachoididae; genus Thalassophryne; species Thalassophryne amazonica. Next base: position 94,346,882 of record NC_047105.1, on the reverse strand, counting down.
TTTCAGAGAATTTGGCAGTACATCCAACCGGCCTCACAACCGCAGACCACGTGGAACCACATCAGCCCAGGACCTCCTCATCCAACTTGTTCACCTCCAAGATCGTCTGAGACCAGCCACTCAGACAGCTGCTTCAACAATCGGTTTGCAGAACTCACAAACTGTCTCAGGAAAGCTCATCTACATGCTCATTGTCTTCATCAGGGTACTCAACCTGACTGCAGTTCATCGTTAATATGTATATGTGTATATATCATGGACATGATGAGCGAAGTTCTTCAGCATCTCACCATGTCATTTAGGGCCTTCAGATTTTTTTGTTTTTTTGAGTAAATGCTTCAGTGGAGCATGTGGATGGCTAAAACCTTTCAGTTTCTAGGGGAGGTCCCCCCCAAACCCCCCTAATTACAGCCCGTTTAACCCCCTGCCACTTTAAGCATTTTTTAATGTAGATGTAAATTAATATTCAAAGTTTTCAGCTAGTTGACAGTAGGGCTGTACAATATGGCCAAATTACATCGCAATATTGTCATATCAATATGATATAGGATATGACTATGATTTCACACAAAGTGCAGCAACACTGAAAATTAAACATTTTCAATGAAAACGGTACCACACTCATTTTGCACTCATCATAAGGTTAGGATACTGTGCCCTCCAAAAGTATTGGAACACCTGGTATTTCACACATTATATGTTCGATGTCGCTGACATTAATGAGCAAAGCTCTTCATTATCTGTGTATATATCATCAAACAATAATTTAAAATTGAATAATTGTTGCAGAACCCACCATCGGTTTGTGGCTTTTTATGACAATGTTGTCCTGTATGTGGCTTTTTACCCTATGGGCAGATTTTTTTGTGCTATTTCCGGATTGTTTTGTGTCATTTCTGGTTTGTGGCTTCGTCTACCATTGAGTGAGCTTCGCGCTGCTGCGTGGTGCTTCGTACGTATAACCAGAGTGAGTGGGAAACAGCTCACATTCGATGGCATCTGGCTGCTGATCAACTCTATGTGAAGGAGATGTGTTGCACTGCGTGAGGCAAATGGTGGTCACACCAGATACTGACTGGTTTTCAGCCCCCCCGTAGAAGTGCACATTTCAGAGTGGCCTTTTATTGCGGTCAGCCTAAGGCACACCTGTGCAATAATCATGCTGTCTAATAAGCATCTTATTATGGCACACCTGTGAGGTGGGATGGATTATCTCGGCAAAGGAGAAGTGCTCACTAACGCAGATTTAGACAGATTTCTGAAGAATATTTGACAGAAATAGGGCATTTGTGCTTTTCGAAAATGTTTTAGAGCTTTGAGTTCAGCTCATGAAAAATGCAAGCAAAAACAAAAATGCTGACATATTTTTGTTCAGTGTATTTCAGCCAGTTTTTTCACTTTATGCAGCCAAAACATTTTAAACATTCTCCAAATATAGTATGCATTTTTGAAGACGGAATGCGTATACATCACTGTGCAAATTCTTATGTGTGTGTCCGTGTGTGTGTGGGTGTGTGTGTGTAAATCCCTTCCTATCTTTCTTTCAGGAACATCGTTTTAAACAGTTCAAATTTTTTTTCACACATTTTTGACAAACGAGAGATCCTCTGCCCATCTTTGCCCCTCAAAGACACAGCTTTCATGGATACTGCTTGCGTACCGAATCATGAGTCCAATCACCTGTCGACATCACCTGTTTGAAATAACATCTCTCTCTCTATATATATATATTTATTTATTTATTAATCTCATGACTAGCTCTAAATTGCCAGTGTTCCAACTTTTTTCTTTTTTTAATGTGCTACAGGCCTGAAATGCTGGAACAGATGTATATTAACAAATGAAATAAAGCTGACCACACAAAACATGAAATATCTTTTAATCAACTCTGCAATGAAACGGAATTCAAAGTAAATGTTAAGGATCATTGTTTTTTGTGTGAGTGGGTTTTATTTCTTTATTTGTTCCATTTTCCGTATCTTCCCAACTTTTTCTAGGAGTTGCACTATAATTGAAGCACAATTCTAATTATGAAAGATGCCCGTAAATTTCTTTATTTGGGGTCATCTCAGCTGCTACTCTATCAGCCAGCAGAGCCCTGCAGCTTGATGGAAGTGGAGTCCTACATCTCACCAAAGCACAAACAGGCTGTCGAGGGAAGCAGGGAGAGGGACTGTGAAGGATTTAGCTCATCATTAGCTCATAATAATGGTACTTTAGCTGATAGTGAGATTAGTTCACTGTGCATTGCAGACACCTCATAAATGAGTGTCAGAGATTAGCTCAGCAGCTTTGACGATGAAACGCACTCACAAAAGAGCTGGATTTCACAGGTGAGAATAAAAGAAACTGATTAGAACTGCACACTAATTCCACAAAAAAAAGAAAAAAAAGAAAAGAAATCCAAATCAGTCTCCTCGCTCATCCACAGTAAAAACATGCAAAGATACTTCTGACATTTCCTGGTTCTTAAGACAAACCTAATGCTGTGGATATCAAACATTGCAAGACGGAAATGAACTACGGCCAGCAACAACAATATATTTATGACACATGCACAAGTATACTGGAAAATTTCTGTATCAGCTGCTAAAAGCTTAAAAAGTTATATATTTTTAAAGCTTAAAAAGTTGATATCTGCGGATTTGAAAAGATGTGCAAATAAATCTGCCGGATAATGTGACACCTTCAGACTGCAGCTTGTGTGAGCTTCTCCCTCTGAGCATGGATGTGACACCAGCAGCTTGTCATCGTTTTAAAGACACGTGACCAACAAACTGCACTGTGATTCTCCCATTAAGCAGAAATGCATTATGGGAAATGTGGTTTATTTGGGGATTAGTCAGATAACGCACCTGTCACACCTTGATGATTTAGCCAGCGTATGCTGAATGCCAGTGATGTCCGTAATGCGTTAAGCATTTCGGCTTGAAATTTTCAAAGAAAAGCTCAGAAGCGTCATTATCAGAAATAACCGCTTTCACTTCGCTCTGTCTGTCAGTGATCAGGATGTTTCTGTTTTGCCAATATGTACTTCACACTCCGAGAATTGCAGAGTAAGACGTTTTCCGGAAATGCACCTGTTAACTCACTCAGGGAGAGCAATAAAAAACATCAGATACCACTAATTATGAGTGTATGTGCTCGGAGAGACTTACGATCATGAATACTTTGATGTTGTGTTACTAACTGGGACATTAAAAAAAAAAAACTTGACATGTCCTTTAATGGACGGAATTAGACTTATAAGTAAATTACAAGAAATATGTCACCAATCACATAACGTACCTACGCCTGGCAAACATTGAAAATTTTCACCATGCCCAAAACTTTTCGAAGTGCTCGGCATGACGTATATTAGCGTGCTTCAGCATGCTCTTAATTTATTAAAAAACAAAACAAAACAAAAAAAACTTACCCATAACATATTAAATGTACACCAAAGTGTGCCAGCATTTTTTAATATGGTCAGCATACGCTGGATATATCATCAAGGTGTGGCAGGGCCTTAAGAGGGAAGAGACTGGGAGAAACGCAGGCTTATTGAAGAAAACCTGCTCCCAACAAGGTTATGTTCACGGAATAAGTTACCACAGTAATTGACTCTGCTCTTAATGTAGCTCCCTTTCTGAAACAAGCTCAAGCTATCTCTCTTACTCGGGTTTGATTATCCTCACTTTCAGAAAAAGAAAACTCAGTTTCCTTCATTTCTGAAACAGGCTCATACTGAGTGCCAAATCCTACTCCCCTGAGCTTGTGCACCGCAAAACTGAAAAGAACCAGTTTGCAGTTTAAAAGAATGATGATAAGCAGAGGAAGAAGACAATCGACAAAAAGCTACAACCAGATAATCACTGCACACCACAGTGTTGCATTATTGACAACGGCAACAGCAAACAGCACAGAAACAGAACTGACATTCAATGCTCATCAGCACTGACCTGCTGAAAAGGAAATCATGCAGCTGCATCTCATTTGCATGCAAATGAGAGACCAGTTTGAAGTGAATATATATATATATATATATATATATACACAAGTCATATAAGCCATTTTCAGATTCAGGTCTGGGTTCTGGTTGGGCCACTCATGGACATTCACAGAGTTGTTGTGAAGTCACTTCATTCATATCTTGGCTGTGTGCTTAGGGGCATTGTCCTGCTGAAAGATGAACCGTTGCCCCAGTCTCAGGTCAAGAGCGCTCTAGAGCAGGTTTTCATCCAGGATGTCTCTGTACATTGCTGCATTCATGCTTCACTGTAGGGATGGTGCCTGGTTTCTTCCAAACATGATGCCTGGCATTCATGCAAAAGAGCGTAATCTTTGTCTCAGCAGACCACAGAATTTTGTTTTTCATGGTCTGAGAGTCCTACAGGTGCCTTTGGGAAAACTCCAGGTGGGCTACCATGTGCCTTGTACTAAGGAGTGGCTTCAGTCTGGCCACTCTACCATACAGGCCTTATTGGTGGATTGTTGCAGAAATGGTTGTTCTTCTGGAAGGATCTCCTCTCTCCACAGAGGAATGCTGGAGCTCTGACAGAGTGTAGGGATGTACTGATCCACAATTTTTCACTTCCGATCCGATCCCAATACTTGAATTTGGATATCTGCTTATACCGATACTATTCCGATACCAGAGCTCTGTTTGTTTTAATATTATTGTCATTATTGTTGATTTTATATGAGGATTTTCTTAAGCGAAGACCTGAAAGTTCATCTACAATTTGCCAGAAGGTGAATCTAAGGTGAAAGCCTAGAGTTGATGTTTTGGTAAAAGAATTAAAGTATTTTTATTTTATAGACTTTTATAGCCTTATTTTTTATAGACTTAAAGAGAAAAGACCGCACTCTCTCTCTCCCTGTCTAACTGTCTCTCATTTTCAATTTCAGTGGAGCTTTTTTGATATGGGAGACATGTTTACATTGTCAAAACAATTGTTAAGAGTAAAAATGTAAAATTAAGTCCTCTCTCCCCCTCTCTTTGTCTGTTTTTCTCGCTCCCTCTGTCTGTCTATCTCTCCTCAATTTTCAATTTCAGTGGAGCTTTATTCACATGGGAAACATATGTTTACATTGTCAAAGCAAGTATTAAGAGTAATTTTTTTAAATTAAATCACATGTATTTGCTTTGCGTAGTGACAGGAGTAAACACCATGTGTGGAATTGTGCAGTTGGTTTTTAGTCCTCATAAGTATGGATACAACATAGTGTGAGAGTGCACGCAGCGTCTCCCTCTCTCTCTCTCTCGATCTCCCTATGTCTCTCCCTTTCTCTCTCTCACTCTCTCTTGCTGTTTTCCTGTTAAGAGCAAACTTTGAATTTTTTGGAAACATGAAGCCTTTCAACTGTAAAATAAACCGTAAATTTCTAAATGTATCATCAGCGACGCTCACACGACGAACTCTGGATTAATACTGCAGGATTGAAATGGAGAATTTTTTTTCCCCCTTCAGCGAGCAGAATCTCTGTTCAACTGTCCTCCTCAGCTGTGCTCTGTGTTTCATAGCGTTTCACAGCCTCGGGACACTGATGCGGCTGACTTTTCAGCACAGATTTTTGAGCGGAATTTTGCCACTATCCACGGTTACAACACGGCAGAAGAGAGCTCTCTCTAACATCCAGTGGTGGGCGTTCCGCTAATCCACTAACCGCTAATTAGCAAAGCTAATTTTTTGTTAGTGGATTAGTTTTTCAGCTAACTTCGAAAACCATCAGCAGACTAATCAGCTTCCACTAAATTTAGTTCTGATCATTTTCTGTCCGTTAACATTTTTTGCTGGCATAGAAAGCAGTCAAAAACATTTGTAAACCTTAAAACTATATGTGTTAGTTCCTGTCTGTTATGTGTTTTGCAGCAGTCAGGCGGCTGTGAGGAGCTGAGCTGTATTACAATTTGAGGCCAGGATCTGAACAGAGTCTGATATTTCCCAAATGTAGGGCAGTCAAGACAAATAGTTGAATTTCAAAGAATCCAAAGTTTAATGCAAACCTGGTGGCAAAGATACAAAAACAGTGGAGGAGCAGGAACAACAAAAATACAATGTTCACCCACTTAGGGTGTGGGGAGGTCGAAGGCGTGAGAAGACAAGGTTAAACTTAGGCTGACAATCTTCCAGGGAGTGCAAAAACCAAAACTGAGTACTTACAAAAATGGAGCAGTGGAGAACACAGGAAATCAGAAAAGGTGAACAGTCACTTTAACAACAGAATGTTAAGCCAGTACTACATGGACAAAGACAAACAGCTTCAGTGGAAGACAGCTACACAGGAACCAGCCCCAATGGAAAACAGCAACAATGGACCAGCAAGGGACATGAACACAGGTGAGGCTAAATACTGAGTCTGATGACTGAATTAATTCCAGCTAGAAACTAAGAGAAGGGGTGTGAAGACTAAATTAAGACACTAGATGGTGGCAGAGAACAGAACATACATGAACGAAGAGCGCAGACACAAGTGACCCAACATACTCCTAAGCCTAATGACATATAAATGAACAATGATGAACACACAGTGGAAAGACCAAGACACAAGCAACCACAGGAGTGTAGAACATAAACTTGGTTGGAGAGAAAGGTGAGAAACCAGACAGGAAACATGACGTAAACAGAGGCAGGGTCTAACCAGGACCGACAGCACTATGTACTGACAGCGAGAAATACCCAGACACAGAGCGCGTATGTGCACCAGGAACAACAGAGAGACATATACGATCTATGCGGGGACCAGAACCCCAGGACTTAGGAGACATTTGCAGACAAATGGAGACTAGGTGGAGAAAACAGCAGCTGACAATATCAGAGTCCTGGTAGATCCAAACTTCTTCTATTTACAGATGATGGAGGCCGCTGTGCTCATTGGGACCTTCAAAGCAGGAGAGATGTTTATGTACCCTTCCCCAGATTTGTGCCTCAAGATGATCCTGTCTCTAAGGTCTACAGACAATTCCTTTGACTTCATGCTTGGTTTGTGCTCTGACATGCAACTGGGTGACCCCATATTTAGACCGGTGTGTGTCTTTCCAAATCATGTCCAATCAGCTGAATTTAAACCAGGTGGACTCCAATTAAGCTGTAGAAACTTCTCAAGGATGACCAGTGGAAACAGGATGCACCTGAGCTCAATTTTGAGCTTCATGACAAAGGCTGTGAATACTTATGTACGTGTGACAAGATCATCCTCCTCGGCGACTTCAATGCCTGGTTCAGAAAGGACCACAGACTCTGGAACGGAGTTATTGGGAGAAACGGAGTGGGCAAGTGCAACGTTAACGGCACCCTGCTTCTCATGAAGTGCACTGAACATGATGATCTCATTATTACCACCAAAACCTTCAGGCAAAAGTAAAATTTTTAAGTCTCTCTGCAACACCCTTGCTCATCATTATCCAGAAGTGGGATCAGAAAGATCTCCTGTCCACATCTGCCCCAAGAGGAGGCCTGGACAGTACAACACTATCAAAAGGTTGAAGACTGTCAGCGTCAAACACCCAGAAACAAAAGCAGTTTCAACAATGCCTGATAAAAGAACTCCCCATAAAATACTCTGTCTCGACTCCTAAACACTGGGAGGAGCTCAAGACAGCCATAACAAGAAACACTCAGACAACAGAAGAGGAAGGAATTGTACGAAACATTAAATAAATTACACTAAGCGTGTTCAATACTTTTACCCTGTGTCATTTCATTTTATTACTTATTTTCTGTACTTATGGTTTTTGATTTCTTTGTATGTGTGGATTACTTGGGTTGTTACCTACATCTGGTGAAAATTTCATGTCAGTAGCTCCTTTAGAAATACATTTACTGAGAAAATGGTGATGTGTTCAATACTTATTATGCTCACGTGTGTGTGTGTATATATATTTTTTCAACTCCACCCCTCCACACACACACGCGCACACACACACACAAAATCACATATATGCACACAACAAAATGTAAGAAATAACAAAAAATGTAAGAGTGAAGATTATTCTACGACACTCTTTGAAAAAGCTATTTGGTCTGAAACATTGAGTTTTGTTCTCTGGTAACAGTACTAAAGATAATTCTAACATTCATGCAGCAGAATACAACATAATGCACATTTTTATCCACCAAACTGAAGCTGTAATGTTTTGGACAGATGGATTTTTAGTATGAGTGTGTAGAACACCTCATACTGTAGTACCAGCAATACTTTTAACTGGCTCAAATACAAGAGCTCACATCACTCCAGTTTTTACCTCCCTTCATTGGCTGCAGTAAATTTTATAATTTAAAAAAATAGTTTGAACCTCTAGGGCCACACATAGTCAAGCTCCCCAGTACATCATTGACCTGCTGAAATCTTATTCTCCTTCACAGACCTTTAGATCATCAGGTCAGAGGTTGCTGATGGTCCCAAACACTCGTTTTAAAACTCGTGTGGATCATTCCTTTCAAGCAGTCACACCAAGACTCTGGAATGCTCATCTTCTGTCTTTAGGCTACACTGACTCCATTGGCTCTTGTAAAAAGCAGCTGAATACACTTTTTGCAGACAAACCTTTAGCTAGACTTGTGGTGTTTTATGCTGTTTTCTATTTTTATCATGTTTTATATAGTTTGATATGGTTTGATTTTATTCTTACTTTCACTGTTTCTTGTCAAGCACTGTGATTTTTATCTGTGAAAAGTGCTATATAAATTAATTTTACTTACTTACCAACAAACACAGTGGAACAATATGCACTGGAGTTAATCTCTTAAGAAAGCTGGTGTTACGGTTGAGCTGACAGAGCCAAAATAGGACCCAAATGCGGGACACTGAGTTGAAAATCAAACTACAATTTATTGGAGGAAATGTGATACAGAGTTTTGGAATGTGTAAGTGGTTCCGGAGGCAGGAGACACAGACTGGACCATGACAGGTGCCGTGATAAGAGACCAGAGCCAGGTGGCCACCCACAGAACTGGCTGGAGACAGGGCCACTGGAAGAAATGAACAGAGATGGATTAGGGGGCTGAGCAAAACAGTTACAATACTAGAAATACAGCAGAGGGACCAGATACCACGTAGTGGCAACTGAGTTGCTGGCGAAGGTGGAAAGGCTGAACCAGGGCTTATAAGCATCTGCACGTGATGGAAAGCAGGTGTGCTAATCAGCTACGTGGCACGGCACCTGGAAAAAAAAAAAACAGGAGGGGAGGAGGAGCAGAGCAGAGTACACACCAAGACAGCATAACAGTAATCCCAACCCCCCCATGAGAGCCCCTAGGTGAACCACCAGGCCTGCCCATATCGGCACAATAGAATAGAAGTCCCACAGGAGGGGGGTCCAGGATGAAGCCCCATGACACCCAGGAGCATTCCTCAGGACCATAACCCTGCCAGTTCACATGGTCCATCCACGAGCCAGGCGATCGGCTGGAGGGCACAACTGGCTGGTGTAAACAGGCTTGATCCGGGAGATGTGGAATGTTGGATGAATTCAAAGGGATCACGGCAGACTGCTGTGGGGCTGCAGCAGTCCACAATTTATGGTCCGAAGAAGCAGAGAGCCAGTTTGCAGGATTATAACTTGAGTGGAATGTCCTTGGCCGATAACCACACCTCTTGTCCTGGTTGGTACTGAGGGACCGGGCTTGATGCCGATCTGCATGGAGTTGGGTCCTGCCCATCGTCCAGAGCAGGGCAGAACAGGCTGCCTTCCGCACCCGTTGACAGCGTCGCAGGTGGGCCCAAACAGATGGTATGGCAACATCCTCTTCATGAGCAGGGAATAACGGAGCCTGGTAACACAGGGAACATTTAAAGCAAGACAGTCTGGTAGCAGAACTGACTTGCGAGTTGTGGGCGTATTCCACCCATGGCAGCTGAACACTCCAGGATGATGGGTGGGAAGATGTGATACACCGGAGGGTGGATTCCAGTTCTTGGTTAGCTTGTTCTGCCTGGCTGTTGGTCTATGGATGGAACCTGGACAAGAGACTGATCGAGACCCCGAGGGCAGAGCAGAATCCCTTCCAGTCTTGGGAAGTAAAATGGTATCCTCTGTCCGACACGATGTCCACAGGTATGCCATGCCAGCCCAATCTCACGCTTTTTTCCTGCTCCCATCACGAAATGATTAAAATTTTCGTGACTAGGTTTTTTAACTCACTATTACTAACCCTACTCCTATCTCCAACCCTAACCATAACCACCCCTGACCCCCTCCGCTTCACTTTTAATTTTGCGCACCCATCATGGAATGAATTAGTATGAATTTGTGCTGCTGTGATGAAAATGAGGCGCTTTTCATGACAATATCACAAACCAATAGGTTAATGTATATTTTGTGCTGCTGAATCATTACTTGCCGTGAGACCAGGTTGGCCATGCAGTCGGAACACATGGTGGACTAGGAGGTCAGCAGTCTCCTGGGCGGATGGAAGATTCGGCAGGGCCACAAATTGTGCTGCCTTGAAGAATCTGTCCACAATGGTTGAGGATAGCAGTGTGTCCATGAGAGGGAGGAAGTCCAGTGATGAAATCCAGGTAGATGTGAGACAAGTACACTCCATAAGTATATTAGTGAGTGTACTAAACATGAAGAACCCTAAAGTAATCATTTATGTAGACGTGTTCCAATATAAAGTCAATGGGGTCATAAATTACCCCACTCATATTAGTCATATTAGTTGCTAAAACAGCTTGGTCGCTTGATAGTTAAACAATTTGACTCATACATCTTTTTGACTCATAACCTCAGGAATTCAAATGTTATATTCCCTGATGAGTGCTAAATATGAACACTCTCTCAATAGAAACCCAGTGACAAATTCAAAAACAGCATCACACCACACAAAACACAGTCTCACACTGTCACACAAGCAGAGTTACTGCCTCACTGATTACACACGCACAAACACACTCTGGCAACAAAAAAGCTCAAGCGTGGAGTTATGACACAGGACAGTGCCGTATCATCAGGGAAATTTGTGCCGCAGAAATGATTTACAGTTGACAAACTGGTGCGGCTAAATTGTGAGCAGAAGATGTGCGTTTTTTTGTCTGGCAGAGAAAGTACAGTTTGTTTTCCCCCTCTTACTGTAAATAACCAACAAACATTTGGCACAGCATGCTCCAAATGGTTCCACAGACAAAAAGAGAAGATGTTCACATGTGATGAGTCAGTTCTAGGAAATACAATTGCAGAAGCAGACACTTGTTTTGTTGTTTTGATGGATAGTACACTTCAATTACAGTGATTTTCTGGAGAATGAATCCCAGACCAATACTATAGATACTACATGCAACATGCCTAAACGTAACCCAAATGAATCTTAATTAAACTCTAACACCAGCTACAAATTTAGTTTGAAGAAAATAAACATTATTTCTGGGGTTAATAAAGGCCACAACACTTCCAGTTTAAGACAACACTGAGTGTAAATATAAATGTAGAGTGGCAAATGCAGCAAACAAATAAAAATGCACCTGCATTTCTGCAACAGGTAATTAAATTACATCAAAAAACATCTTGCAAATTGGAAAAACACAGAGAACACAAATATTACCCACAGCACATGCAACAAATCTCATTTGATAACATTTCTACAGCAAATTCACATAATGCACACAAAAACACAAACATTGCAAATATCCACAATGAAACAGATGTACTAACAACACAAAAAAGAGGTTTATGCCCAGAAAACTTTGCTAAATTGATTTTGCCCAGTCAACTGCACATATACTGTATTACTCAGAATATAAGGGCTCCTTCACACACAACACGACTGAAGCCCACTAGTGCACGAAGAAGGAATTGCATGCCATTCGTGAAAAATCAGAGCTGTCTCAAACGCCTCGTACACCTGTTGCCACAACATTCGCACATACAAGCGGCCGAAAGACAGCGAATGCACTGCGCATGCTCATTTGATTCTCCTCTCGGTAGGTGTCGGCCAAATTCCAGATGTCGCACACGAACATCTAACACCGCTGCACACTTAGAAAAGGTGGGGCTATTCGCGCACCTGGTATGATAGCAGAGAGCAGGCGATCACATTCCACCTGTCTGTGAAAAATGTCTAAGTGCCACACAACTGTGACATCACCTAGCAACACACATGGGTGTGACTGTGCCGACACCCCCTCCAACACAAATGGCTTGTGGAGTGTGTCCCCCCCACCACCACCACCAGCAACAGACACACACACACACCATGAATACAACATTGTTAGCTCTGGCTGAAGGTCCTGGAGTCCGGTGCCCTGTGGGCGCTCACGCTCTCCTGAGGACCGGCAGCGTCTTTATTTGACCAGGGTTATTTAACGACAGGGTTCTGTATTGCGTCCCCTTTTATTTATTATTGATATCAACCCAGTGATTTTCACTAATTATACAGCTGGTTTCTATTTATTTTTCTCCACATCAGCTGCACAATGTGGTGCAACATGTTCCAGCTGCTTGCACTGTGTTCGTGCACGCAACTGTCGCCGATGTGTTGTGCACGCCTCTGCAACCATGCATCCCTCACGACAGCAGGTGGATGGTTTGTAATTCCCCATTTCGTGTTTGGTTCGTGGATTTTCTTCCGGTTTCTGTGTCTTTCGTGTTATGTGTGAAGGGGCCTTAAGATGGGGCAGAGGGTTACAAAATACATCTGAAAAAATGGGGTTGTCTTATATTCAGGGTGTAGACTTTTACATGTTATATGCATATATCTGCAACAGTATGCATGAGTGTGCCTGCCAGGAATGAAGCTACCCACCACTCTACGTAGCTTAACCCTATTCAGGACTTTTGGGGTCCCCTGGACCCCATGGCAATTGCTTTCTCCATATTGTGCTCACTAAAGTCCTGAATAGGGATGAATAGGGAATAGGGATTATTAAAGTGATACATGACAGAGACAGACAGTGATCGTCTTGAAAAGAGTGCACCTCAAAAGTTGGGTAAGTTCACAAGTTATGAGGCAAACTATAAGCTCATGGTGACAAATCCAAGAGGGTCAAACAACGTAATGTGAGAAAAGATAAGCCCTAAAAGTGGCAGTGTGTTAGTAGATGGTTGAAAACAAAGAAATGAGGGGCTTCTCACAAAATGTGCTTTTATTTGCATTATTTTCAAAATAAAAGCATTGGATTGGAACTAAAAGATTTAGTCTTCAGAAAGTCCTTTTCCAAAATGATGTCATGGAAAAAGGGGTCATTTTATAATCAAGGTTGTCTTGTATTTGAAACAATATGGTAAATGTTATAATAGTGACTTTAGAAAATGTTATGTTCAATAGAAAACATCCATTTCATACAGGAGTATCAGCAACAGTTAATGCTTTTGAAACAGAACAAATGGGAGAGCAAAATGAGTGCTATAATGCATGACACTCACTGAGGGTGCACAAAAACAAAGACAAAGGTTTCCTAATCATGATGAAAAACAAATCTCAACTTAGACAAAAACTGAATGATTTGAAGAGGATTTCAACAGGTATTCAAACCAGAAATAACACATCTACAGGCAGGCAGTACAATGTATGCTGAGATGGTGAAGCAGACCTTGACACCTCAGCTTTCTTTTGTTTGTGATCTCAGTGCTGAGACATACGCATAAAACTCTTTTTCTGTCCTCCACCTTCTCCAACAAACTGCTCTCTGTGTCAATAAAATTATTTCAGCCTTATTTTCCAGCTGGCACAAAGCAGCACACAATGCAGCCCAAGTGTCATTGCTACTTTCCAATTAATGCAGTTGTTATTCTCACACTGAGTACCCACGTTGTTTAGGCAATTGCACTCATCTGTACACCCACGGTGTGTTGGTCTTAAACTGAGGCGTAGTCAGGGGCCATGTTGGTGCATTGTTATCACAAGGCAGAAGAAAGCAAGTGAGCCATAGACCAACAAAAACCTAATCTAAAGCTAAACACAGACTTTTCTGCTATTTAAATGGACCAATATTATACGTTGCACAGGAGGGTTCACAATGCACGTACACTTTGCTTGTACAAACACTGATGTGCATTTGAGAATCAAACAACAAAACGGATATAAAAACAAAAATTAAAAGTGAAATAAATGTCAAATTTCATGGAAAAGAACATTAATAACTCTGGCTTGAACCGATTTTTAAGTTGATTTTCTTCTATCATTGCTTTGCAGGTGAGGAGCACCAAAACAGGGCTGGCCACAGGATGGTCTTAAGATTGAAGTGTCTTTGCATGATGGGATGGAGGAGAAGGAGATGTAGCAGTAGCAAATCGCTCAACTGCATCACCTCAGGGAGCTTTGGTGTAAGCAAGTAAGTAAGTTCTTTTTGGCTTCTCCCTTTTTCGCTTTGGGTCCTCCTGCAGATCTGATATGACTCTGTGTGTTGATTTGGAACAAGTATTACACTATTTGCCTTTCCTCAACAACACATTACATGGAGAATAAGCTCAGGTGGTCTTGAAATGGGAACCTGCTTTGGAGGCAAGCAAACTAACTGCATGGCAGCATTCAGAGCGTTGGTGGATGCGCCTTTAAATGATCCTCTTGCGTGCTTTGTTTTGCATGAAGCTTTTACCTTGCCAGAAATCCTTTCCCTTCTGAGACAGCCATCTAAATAGCAATGCTTCAAGGTCAACCACACACTGCTCTTAAGGGAGTGACATGTGACAATGAAGTTTAATTCATTTTATGCCCAAAACACACCCGTGATTAGTGATTAATAAAGTGACAACCCCTTTATGCCCTGGGCCTTACTTTGCATTCAGAATACACACATTGCAAATAGCACTGTAAACTGAACATAGCAAAGTGGAGTTGGACATGCCCCAAAGGTACCTTAAGGGCAAAGCCATGCATCAAGGCACTATAGCTCTGCTCATTTGTGAAGTTCTGGATTGGCTGAGCACAACGACAAAGTTAATTAGTAGTGGGTGGAGAAGGTGAAAAACATGGAAGGCAAATACAGAGTGGTGTCCCATGCACAACACTGTAACCTCATGTTCATTATTTGCTTAAAGCCACAGTCTCTAGGATTTAGTGTCATCTATTGGTGAGGTTACGGATTGTAATATGCCATCACAGTCCATGTTTTCACTTATTTGTTAACGGAAACTCATGTTCCCTTGCTTTCTTGTGTAATAAGCAATGCATATAATCCATTTCACAAAAATGAAAGTTCTCAAACAGACTAGCCTGCACTAGCAGCTAGCAGTCAGATTCCTCTTTTTGTTTTACTTTTTGTTTTCAGTTTTCTGGCTGTGCAAAAAATGTGAAAGACATACTAAATATGACCATTTTGGGCTACTGTATCAACACAGCAGTGTACAGTGGTGGGCACAGTTCTGCTAATCCGCTAACCGGTAATTATTGAAGCTAATGTTTTCATTATGGGATTATCTTTTCAGATCATTTTGAAAACCATCAGCGGACTAATTATCTTCCGATAAATTTTTGTCCAATGATTTTTAGACCACTAACATATTTTTGCAGGCGTGGTGAACAAAGCTTAACAGTTACAAACATTTATGAAGTCCGACATCAAAGATTTGAGTACCTATCTGTTAAATGTAGTAGATGTATAGTTCTATCCTATGCAAACAGAGGAGTTCCAAGAGAAACCGCTCTGTCCTCTGCAGACTAAGGAGAACTGGTCACAGAAAAGAAAAAAAGCTCATTTATTTGACCCCATACTTCTTCTTCTTTCGTGTATCGTCATCATATGTCCAGCATTGTGTCATGTAGCCAAACCCTAATCTCAGGTCCCACTCAGAAAAGGCCCTTCTCTTTTGCTGACCCCATACTGACTCGCTGGCAATATCACCCAAGTCATCCAGAGGCATACAATTTTAACTTATGGTTAAAATTTTAACCAAACTAATTTTGGACAAGTTATTTAAATTAACGTCACTTCTGAAGTTTTATGAAGTGAAAATATCAGATATACGTTTTAGTTTTAAAGTAATGCACTCATTTTGAAGATTTTAGTGTGGACATGCTGTCTCCAGTGCATTATAGGTAATCTCAGTACATTCACGATAGGAGAAATGTATTTGAGACACTCTGATCAGGCTCCACATGGACAACAGCATTAAACCCTTTGTATATTGTGCCTAACACTCTCATGAATATATTCTCTGGGTTTATAGACATTGTTATTGTGTTTGTTTTATGTAAAAATGCCAGAAGAAGCTTAGGTTGCTTCTCCATTATTTTCAATTGGAATCATTGTGAGCTGCAATCACTTCCTGTTTGCTATTTAGAGTCCTGCTTATGTCAAAAACTCTCTGTCCTTTTGCTCTTTGTTCCAGAGTATTATATATAAGATATCTGAAATTCTGTTTGCGTTTATTAAATTCCATGCATCTTAAATGTAGCAGACACGGATTATTTATTTGTAATATTTGTTTTAGCATGTTTTCTGGGTCTCTACTGCCATCTACTGTCCAGTAGTGTTCATGGCAATATTCACCCTAAGTATTGAGAAATCTCATAATCCTTTGCGCGCCAGAAAGTTTTCCAATTTCAATTTATTTTCCTTTATATAGTGCCAAATCACAACAGAGTTGCCTCAAGGCGCTTCACACAGGTAAGGTCTAACCTTACCAACCCCCAGAGCAACAGTGGTAAGGAAAAACTCCCTCTGAGGAAGAAACCTCAAGCAGACCAGACTCAAAGGGGTGACCCTCTGCTTGGGCCATGCTACAAACATAAATTACAGAAATAATTCACAGAACAATTCACGGATGAATATACAAGAATTGCTGTTGGTGCACAGGACAGGAGGATCGCCAACACAAACACAACTCCCATCTCTGGATGGAGCTGCACCTTAAACAGAGAAAAAACAGAATCATGCATCAGAAAGACAAAAAATACTGTATAATTTGCCAGCATTAATCAACAAGAAAAACAGAAGAAATACTAAGGTGATCGCCGGCTGCTAGCCCTAAGCTTCACTAAAAGACCCAGAATTTAGGTGAAGTTGAGGCCGTAGCCCACTTCAATTACTAATAACATGAATTAAAAGAGTAAAAAGCGTAACACAAAACTGCACCAGTATGCTAGCCATATGAAAGGGAAAATAAGTGCGTCTTAAGTCTGGACTTGAAAGTCTCCACAGAATCTGATTGTTTTATTGACGCAGGGAGATCATTCCACAGAAAAGGGGCATGATAAGAGAAAGCTCTGTGACCCGCAGACTTCTTATTCACCTTAGGGACACAAAGTAGTCCTACACCCTGAGAACGTAAAGCCTGGGCCGGTACGTAAGGTTTAATTAGGTCAGCTAGGTAGGGAGGTGCCAGTCCATGAATAATTTTATAGGTTAGTAGCAGAACCTTACAATCTGATCTCACTGGGACAGGAAGCCAGTGAAGAGACGCCAAAATGGGTGTAATGGTGTCAAACTTTCTGCTTCGTGTCAAAAGTCTGGCTGCAGCATTCTGAACCAATTGGAGACCCTTAATGCTAGACTGCGGTAAACCAGAAAATAGAACATTGCAGTAGTCCAATCTAGAAGAGATGAACGCATGGATCAGGGTCTCAGCATCAGCCATAGACAGGATGGGACGAATCTTCGCTATATTTCGCAGGTGGAAGAAAGCAGTCCTAGTAATATTTCTAATATGGAGACCAAAGGACAACGAAGGATAAAAAATTACCCCAAGGTTCCTCACTTTGTCAGTGTGATGTATGACACATGAGCCTAGGCTGAGTGTTAACTGGTCAAATTGATGCTGATGTCTCACTGGACCAAGAACCATCATTTCAGTCTTATCAGAGTTTAAAAGTAGGAAGTTTCTAGACATCCAACTTCTCACTGATGCAAGGCAATCTTCTAAGGATTTTATGTGAACAAGGTTACCAGCAGTTATCGGCATATATAACTGAGTATCTGTTATGTGTCGACGCAGATTGAGGAGCGAACCTGCGTCAGACAGGACCCAGCACTAAAAATAACCAGAAAGCGGTTCCATCAACAAAAAACAATTTATTTTTCACCTGTGCCTAAATAAATTATACAAAAAACCCCAACCCAATGTCCTTCAAGAGGAGTGACTGCTGGCACGCTCTCCAGCGTTCATAAGGAGAGAAGTCCGGCGCTCCTGGACTCACTACCATCAGACAAACACCCCCCAGGTGGACACGACAAACTGACTCTCTGTGAAGCACAGAAGATGTGAGGTAAGTTAGCAGTTATAACAATTTCTTTCACAAGACACACGCTATCAGCAACACATCAAGGTCTGTACTTTTTATCTTTATGCACATGAGCAGCTTCTCACAATAAGTGGAGGATCACTTATCCTGCACGCCACAGCAGTGAGAAGCAAGCCACACCATTCTCTGTTGGGAAAGTGTAGGAACACGGACCCACAACAGGGGGCGCAAATGAACGGACAATGGAGAAAGTCAAATCACAAAGTTTTACTGTTGTGAACTCACACAACAAACACAACAGATTACAAATATAGCGGTAACCGAATTCCAAAGGTGTCGTGTGGGCAGGCTCGACGATAGGAGACGTCTGTCCGAGTCGAACCGGAACCACCCGATTTCCTCTGCCACCGAACCCCGGGGATACTGGAGCCGCCAAGTCCCGAACCCCAGGTGGCCACTGCCTCCGCTCGTCGGATCCGGTACTGCTGGCAAGGAACAGAAACAGTCAGGTGTGGGTGCGGCTGCACCCAGCAACACACAGGGTGGAAACACCACCTCCACCTCTTGTCAGGAAAATACAGGTGAGTGCAGGAATGTGAGTACTTATCCAAAATACAGTCTCCTGCTGTCTTTTCTCTTTCTGTGTAAAGGCAAAAAGTATTTAATGGTCAAAAGATGATCTGTTAGGCTGGATACGTTACCTCCTTGGTAGAGCGATATCTCGGCAATGAGGTGGAGATGCCATCCTGCTGATATACCTCCCTGTTGATTGATATCAGCTGTCTCGTCTCAGGTGATGGGTGACAGCTGTCACCCTGGCTGCTCCTGTGAGGCGGCAGCGCCCTCTGGTGCCTGGAGCCCGCACTCCAGACAGGGCGCCCTCTGGTGGTGGTGGGCCAGCAGTACCTCCTCTTCAGCGGCCCACACAACAATTCTCATCACAATTTCAAGTATACTATGTAGCAAAACATCAAGTTACTATCTACAATTAGTCAAACAGTTAATTACCTTTACTGTGTGCTGACAGCATGTGTCCTCACCCTTCCCTGCTTCACAGGCTTAATGTGTCAAACCCAGGTGCGGTCCTCAGCGTCTCACAAACGAACATCACAAGGTCGAGTTCCCGGCAGTTCTGCTTGATTCACACATGCCTTAAAAGCAGAATGCCATCCAATTATCTGCTACAGCTGAAAGTCTTTAGGGCTGCACGTGAGCACCAGTCCCAGGTGCCTCACATGATATTGACGAGGGTGAGGATTCTTCAGCCAGCACCTTTTTTCCACAGACAAATCAGCTTCCATGCCATCTGAGTTGCTTGCCTCTACTGGTGGTTGGCTCTCACTGCGGTATTGTATCACTTCCTGTTCCGGAGCACAGCGGTGTTTTTCTGTATCTGTTAGCTGTTTAATCTGCGCAGTTAGATTGATCTAGTTATCTAGATTACGATTTGTTTCCCAGTGTAATCTTTACGTGCCTTAACTAAAGCACTCATTCTGCTGAATCACCTCTAAATTATTTACACATTATTCACTTTGCGTGTTTTTAGGAATCCGCTAGCTTAGCGTAGCTACTAGCTCTTAGCCGATTTAGCATGGCGGCTTCTCCTGTCTCTCCCGCACTTTTCTGCTCTGGGTGTGAAATGTTTAGTTATTCCTCGGCCTCCTTTAGCAGTAATGGTACTTGTAATAAGTGTAGCTTATTCGTAGCTTTGGAGGCCAGGCTGGGCGAATTGGAGACTCGGCTCCGCACCGTGGAAAATTCTACAGCTAGCCAGGCCCCTGTAGTCGGTGCGGACCAAGGTAGCTTAGCCGCCGTTAGTTCCCCTCTGGCAGATCCCGAGCAGCCGGGAAAGCAGGCTGACTGGGTGACTGTGAGGAGGAAGCGTAGCCCTAAACAGAAGCCCCGTGTACACCGCCAACCCGTTCACATTTCTAACCGTTTTTCCCCACTCGACGACACACCCGCCGAGTATCAAACTCTGGTTATTGGCGACTCTGTTTTGAGAAATGTGAAGTTAGCGACACCAGCAACCATAGTCAATTGTCTTCCGGGGGCCAGAGCAGGCGACATTGAAGGAAATTTGAAACTGCTGGTTAAGGCTAAGCGTAAATTTGGTAAGATTGTAATTCACGTCGGCAGTAATGACACCCGGTTACGCCAATCGGAGGTCACTAAAATTAACATTAAATCGGTGTGTAACTTTGCAAAAACAATGTCGGACTCTGTAGTTTTCTCTGGGCCCCTCCCCAATCAGACCGGGAGTGACATGTTTAGCCGCATGTTCTCCTTGAATTGCTGGCTGTCTGAGTGGTGTCCAAAAAATGAGGTGGGCTTCATAGATAATTGGCAAAGCTTCTGGGGAAAACCTGGTCTTGTTAGGAGAGACGGCATCCATCCCACTTTGGATGGAGCAGCTCTCATTTCTAGAAATCTGGCTAATTTTCTTAAATCCTCCAAACCGTGACTATCCAGGGTTGGGACCAGGAAGCAGAGTTGTAGTCTTACACACCTCTCTGCAGCTTCTCTCCCCCTGCCATCCCCTCATTACCCCATCCCCGTAGAGACGGTGCCTGCTCCCAGACTACCAATAACCAGCAAAAATCTATTTAAGCATAAAAATTCAAAAAGAAAAAATAATATAGCACCTTCTACTGCACCACAGACTAAAACAGTTAAATGTGGTCTATTAAACATTAGGTCTCTCTCTTCTAAGTCCCTGTTGGTAAATGATATAATAATTGATCAACATATTGATTTATTCTGCCTAACAGAAACCTGGTTACAGCAGGATGAATATGTTAGTTTAAATGAGTCAACACCCCCGAGTCACACTAACTGTCAGAATGCTCGTAGCACGGGCCGGGGCGGTGGATTAGCAGCAATCTTCCATTCCAGCTTATTAATTAATCAAAAACCCAGACAGAGCTTTAATTCATTTGAAAGCTTGTCTCTTAGTCTTGTCCATCCAAATTGGAAGTCCCAAAAACCAGTTTTATTTGTTATTATCTATCGTCCACCTGGTCGTTACTGTGAGTTTCTCTGTGAATTTTCAGACCTTTTGTCTGACTTAGTGCTTAGCTCAGATAAGATAATTATAGTGGGCGATTTTAACATCCACACAGATGCTGAGAATGACAGCCTCAACACTGCATTTAATCTATTATTAGACTCTATTGGCTTTGCTCAAAAAGTAAATGAGTCCACCCACCACTTTAATCATATCTTAGATCTTGTTCTGACTTATGGTATGGAAATAGAAGACTTAACAGTATTCCCTGAAAACTCCCTTCTGTCTGATCATTTTTTAATAACATTTACATTTACTCTGATGGACTACCCAGCAGTAGGGAATAAGTTTCATTACACTAGAAGTCTTTCAGAAAGCGCTGTAACTAGGTTTAAGGATATGATTCCTTCTTTATGTTCTCTAATGCCATATAACAACACAGTGCAGAGTAGCTACCTAAACTCTGTAAGGGAGATAGAGTATCTCGTCAATAGTTTTACATCCTCATTGAAGACAACTTTGGATGCTGTAGCTCCTCTGAAAAAGAGAGCTTTAAATCAGAAGTGTCTGACTCCATGGTATAACTCTCAAACTCGTAGCTTAAAGCAGATAACCCGTAAGTTGGAGAGGAAATGGCGTCTCACTAATTTAGAAGATCTTCACTTAGCCTGGAAAAAGAGTCTGTTGCTCTATAAAAAAGCCCTCCGTAAAGCTAGGACATCTTTCTACTCATCACTAATTGAAGAAAATAAGAACAACCCCAGGTTTCTTTTCAGCACTGTAGCCAGGCTGACAAAGAGTCAGAGCTCTATTGAGCTGAGTATTCCATTATCTTTAACTAGTAATGAGTTCATGACTTTCTTTGCTAACAAAATTTTAACTATTAGAGAAAAAATTACTCATAACCATCCCAAAGACGTATCGTTATCTTTGGCTGCTTTCAGTGATGCCGGTATTTGGTTAGACTCTTTCTCTCCGATTGTTCTGTCTGAGTTATTTTCATTAGTTACTTCATCCAAACCATCAACATGTTTATTAGACCCCATTCCTACCAGGCTGCTCAAGGAAGCCCTACCATTATTTAATGCTTCGATCTTAAATATGATCAATCTATCTTTGTTAGTTGGCTATGTACCACAGGCTTTTAAGGTGGCAGTAATTAAACCATTACTTAAAAAGCCATCACTTGACCCAGCTATCTTAGCTAATTATAGGCCAATCTCCAACCTTCCTTTTCTCTCAAAAATTCTTGAAAGGGTAGTTGTAAAACAGCTAACTGATCATCTGCAGAGGAATGGTCTATTTGAAGAGTTTCAGTCAGGTTTTAGAATTCATCATAGTACAGAAACAGCATTAGTGAAGGTTACAAATGATCTTCTTATGGCCTCGGACAGTGGACTCATCTCTGTGCTTGTTCTGTTAGACCTCAGTGCTGCTTTTGATACTGTTGACCATAAAATTTTATTACAGAGATTAGAGCATGCCATAGGTATTAAAGGCACTGCGCTGCGGTGGTTTGAATCATATTTGTCTAATAGATTACAATTTGTTCATGTAAATGGGGAATCTTCTTCACAGACTAAAGTTAATTATGGAGTTCCACAAGGTTCTGTGCTAGGACCAATTTTATTCACTTTATATATGCTTCCCTTAGGCAGTATTATTAGACGGTATTGCTTAAATTTTCATTGTTACGCAGATGATACCCAGCTTTATCTATCCATGAAGCCAGAGGACACACACCAATTAGCTAAACTGCAGGATTGTCTTACAGACATAAAGACATGGATGACCTCTAATTTCCTGCTTTTAAACTCAGATAAAACTGAAGTTATTGTTCTTGGCCCCACAAATCTTAGAAACATGGTGTCTAACCAGATCCTTACTCTGGATGGCATTACCCTGACCTCTAGTAATACTGTGAGAAATCTTGGAGTCATTTTTGATCAGGATATGTCATTCAAAGCGCATATTAAACAAATATGTAGGACTGCTTTTTTGCATTTACGCAATATCTCTAAAATCAGAAAGGTCTTGTCTCAGAGTGATGCTGAAAAACTAATTCATGCATTTATTTCCTCTAGGCTGGACTATTGTAATTCATTATTATCAGGTTGTCCTAAAAGTTCCCTAAAAAGCCTTCAGTTAATTCAAAATGCTGCAGCTAGAGTGCTGACGGGGACTAGAAGGAGAGAGCATATCTCACCCATATTGGCCTCTCTTCATTGGCTTCCTGTTAATTCTAGAATAGAATTTAAAATTCTTCTTCTTACTTATAAGGTTTTGAATAATCAGGTCCCATCTTATCTTAGGGACCTCGTAGTACCATATCACCCCAATAGAGCGCTTCGCTCTCAGACTGCAGGCTTACTTGTAGTTCCTAGGGTTTGTAAGAGTAGAATGGGAGGCAGAGCCTTCAGCTTTCAGGCTCCTCTCCTGTGGAACCAGCTCCCAATTCAGATCAGGGAGACAGACACCCTCTCTACTTTTAAGATTAGGCTTAAAACTTCCCTTTTTGCTAAAGCTTATAGTTAGGGCTGGATCAGGTGACCCTGAACCATCCCTTAGTTATGCTGCTATAGACGTAGACTGCTGGGGGGTTCCCATGATGCACTGTTTCTTTCTCTTTTTGCTCTGTATGCACCACTCTGCATTTAATCATTAGTGATCGATCTCTGCTCCCCTCCACAGCATGTCTTTTTCCTGGTTCTCTCCCTCAGCCCCAACCAGTCCCAGCAGAAGACTGCCCCTCCCTGAGCCTGGTTCTGCTGGAGGTTTCTTCCTGTTAAAAGGGAGTTTTTCCTTCCCACTGTAGCCAAGTGCTTGCTCACAGGGGGTCGTTTTGACCGTTGGGGTTTTACATCATTATTGTATGGCCTTGCCTTACAATATAAAGCGCCTTGGGGCAACTGTTTGTTGTGATTTGGCGCTATATAAAAAAAAAATTGATTGAATTGACCTGAGGAGCAAAGAAAAGAAAAAAACACCAAAACCTCCAACCACACCCCCCAACACACAACAGTACCCCCCCATCAACGGGAAGCCCCCCGGCGACCGACCAAACCAGGACCGAGAACAGCACCTCCCTCCGGGGTCCACGCCAGGAAGCAGACAGCACCGCAGCTGGAAGGCCGGCTGGAGTCAACAAAAGCCCCAAAACAAACCCCAAAACAATCCAACACACAAAAAAAAAACACAAAACCCACCCAACAACCTCCCCAGGGGACTGTCCCATCAAACCCCAGGAAGAAAAGAAATCATCCCAAACACCAAAACCCAACACAGTCCCACAAACACAATATAAACAGAAATACACGAAAGAAAAATAACAAACAACCCTCCCAGAATGACCTGCAAAGACCAACCCCCCCCAGAAGGCCTTCATCGCCTGTTCCAGGAGGAACAGCCAGAACCAAGATCCCACACAGGTCCCCAGGTGTACATAGAGTAAAACGGCGCCCCCCCAGGGGACCGTACCATCAACCCCAGGAGGCGCCCCCCCCACAACCCCGGAACCCCAGACCCGGGCACACTCGGCCAGTTAGCCCCAAGCCAATTCCCCCCCAGAGGACCGTCCCATCAACCCTGGAGGCGGAACCCGGAAGGAAACAAAACAAAAGCAAAAATCAACCCCCGGAGGACTACCAAAAACAACCCCGGGGGATGGTAAAACGACTCTAAACCCCGTTACCCTCCCCGGCACCCCGAAAGACCCCAGGTCCCACCCAGAGCCCTTCGGCGGTTCAATATCAGCGAACCGCTCACAATACTAAGCCGGAGAAGGGAACAGGAAAAAACTAGCCCGGCTCCAACCCCAAGGCGCAGCGGAGAACCGGAAAAACGTCCGGTGCCTCAACTCGACCATACCCCAGCCTCTCGGGAGGGGTGGAACTACCGAAATGGCGAACGGCAACAGATCGGTCCACCCCTCCGACCGAGGTAAGTCCCCGCAGCACCATACCCCGGCAACACCAATGACAAACGGTACAAAGGCACCCCGAGGCTGGAGTGGAACCGGGCCCTAACTAAAACAAAAAAAACGCCTCTAACACCCCCCCCCCCCCCCCCCTAGGTGCAGAGGTCTTCTGAGAATACTCAGTGACCAACCTGCACCACCCCACCACCCACAAGACAAACGGTCTTGGGGCAAGTGAGGTTGGGGTTAGGAATGTAGAGAAATAAAAAACAACAAAAGAAAACGACCCAACATGCCCAAACAGAAAATACCTAAAAACACATAAAAAAGCAATAAGGACAAGAGTCCAGGCGGACGTCCAACCGCCTAACAGCCACTCCTCCCCCTCCAGACAAACCTGCAAATCACCAACAAAAAATAGAAAAAAAAAGAGAGAAAAAAAAACCCATTCACCCATGCTAGGTTCTTTTTTTTAATTTTATTTTTTTATATATATATGTGTATTATGTTGCCGGTCCCAGAACACTTGGAGTCACGTCACCATTATTCTTTTTGACGTCTAATAGTCGGGGCAATACAGAAATCTCTGCTCGACCGAGCTGCATGGGCTCGTCAACAGGAGGAGCCAGAGGTCCCGTCGGGGGAACCTCAGTGGGGCGAAGAAGAGGCGGCCCAGACCTGTGTCGGGGAAAGCCCCGAGACGAAAAACCCCGCTCTGATGGGCGTCCTCTCTCGCGTCCACGCTCCCTCATCCGATCATCTGGACGAATTACCAACGATATTAGCTCATCTAAATCGTTTGGTTCGTCACGGACCGCCAGCTCGTCCTTTAATGACTCATTTAACCCGTCCACAAACACGGCATTCCAACCTAACCGAGCAGAAAAAATCCGGAAGTCCACGGAATACTCCGCCGCACTCCGCCTCCCCTGCCTAAGATTCAGTAACCGTTGAGCAACGGTATTCGTTTTCACCGGATGGTCAAAAACCATTCGGACCTCCCGGGAGAAATCCTTAAAGGACCCTAACAATGGCGAGTTGTTACTCCACAACGCTGTGACCCAAGCTAAGGCGTCACCTCGGAGCAAATTTGTCACGTATGAAACACGGCTCCCATCAGAAGAGAAGGAAGCCGGTCGCTGAGCAAAAACCAGAGAACATTGCATCAAAAACGAAGCACAAGCCTCGACATCTCCCGCATAAGGCTCCGGATGACAGATAATCGGTTCGAACACCGAATCTCTGGGTGACGGAGTTATCTGCCCCGGTATCGCTGATGCCACAGCTGGAGCAGCAGGAAGCGGAACGACTTGCGCTGCAAGCTCCGTAACACGGGCGTCTGTTTGTTTAATTTGATTTGCGAGATGCTGTAATTGCTCCCATATTTTCTCCAAGTGTTCTTGGACTTTCTCGGCAAAAGGAACCGCCTCTGCCGCTGGGTCCATTATGGAATGGCCGGGAACTACTGTTACGTGTCGACGCAGATTGAGGAGCGAACCTGCGTCAGACAGGACCCAGCACTAAAAATAACCAGAAAGCGGTTCCATCAACAAAAAACAATTTATTTTTCACCTGTGCCTAAATAAATTATACAAAAAACCCCAACCCAATGTCCTTCAAGAGGAGTGACTGCTGGCACACTCTCCAGCGTTCATAAGGAGAGAAGTCCGGCGCTCCTGGACTCACTACCATCAGACAAACACCCCCCAGGTGGACACGACAAACTGACTCTCTGTGAAGCACAGAAGATGTGAGGTAAGTTAGCAGTTATAACAATTTCTTTCACAAGACACACGCTATCAGCAACACATCAAGGTCTGTACTTTTTATCTTTATGCACATGAGCAGCTTCTCACAATAAGTGGAGGATCACTTATCCTGCACGCCACAGCAGTGAGAAGCAAGCCACACCATTCTCATCACAATTTCAAGTATACTATGTAGCAAAACATCAAGTTACTATCTACAATTAGTCAAACAGTTAATTACCTTTACTGTGTGCTGACAGCATGTGTCCTCACCCTTCCCTGCTTCACAGGCTTAATGTGTCAAACCCAGGTGTGGTCCTCAGTGTCTCACAAACGAACATCACAAGGTCGAGTTCCCGGCAGTTCTGCTTGATTCACACATGCCTTAAAAGCAGAACGCCATCCAATTATCTGCTACAGATGAAAGTCTTTAGGGCTGCACGTGAGCACCAGTCCCAGGTGCCTCACATGATATTGACGAGGGTGAGGATTCTTCAGCCAGCACCTTTTTTCCACAGACAAATCAGCTTCCATGCCACCTGAGGAGCAAAGAAAAGAAAAAAACACCAAAACCTCCAGCCACACCCCCCAACACACAACAGTATCATCTGCATAGCAGTGAAAGGTAATCCCAAAATGCCGCAATATGTACCCAAGGGGTGCTATATAAAGGGAGAAAAGCAGGGGGCCTAAGACAGACCCCTGAGGAACCCCAAATTTCATGTCACTAAGGTTAGAGGTAGTGTTACTGTACAAAAAACAGTGAGAACGACTGGTCAAGTATGACGTCAGCCATGTAAGGGCACTCCCAGTAATCCCAAAATGATTTTCCAGCCTATCAAGTAGAATATGATGATCCACTGTATCAAATGCAGCACTGAGATCTAACAGCAACAGAACCGTAGTGGTGTCCGAATCCATTGTAAGCAGAAGATCATTCACCACTTTAGTGAGAGCCGTTTCTGTTGTGGGCTGGGGTGTTTGGCTGGCTTTGTTTTTGTTTTCTGTTTCTCCCACCAGGTGGTATGCATTCAGGACTGAGTGGCTGAGCATTAGGACCTCACCCTGAACACCTGAGGCTTGTTTTCACGTGCAGGTCATCAGGACTCACAGCTGTGGTGTATTCTGTCTTGATCAGAGATTGCTGCATTTAAACCTTGAATGCACAGTGTGTGATTGCCAGAGACTCGACCTTGTGAGCAGACGTGTGAGATCGACGTCAGGAGAACAATCTCACCATTACGGACGCAGAGACCGCTCCAGGTTTGACGCCACAGTCTGTGAAGGAGGATTGGGTGAGGTCTCACGCTCTTCAGCACACTTCCTGAGGTAATTTGGTTTTGGTGACTTTTATGAAGTAATGACAGTGGATTTGGTGTCCCTCACACCTTGTGTTAGTGAGCTGTCACGTTATGCTAATTGTCTAATCAGCTTCTGCTGCAGTGGAGATTTGAACTGAGTTGTTCTGTGCCTGCAGGGTGAGAAGCTGATATATATTTAAGCCAGGAAGTGTTTGCTGATTGTGTGCACCCTTTTGAGCTGTGTCTCTCTGGGTGGAGAGTGTTGGACTCACCTCATGTTTTCTTTCTTCACAGACTCGGTTTGTCGCGGCCACCTGGGGGGGTGTCGGCGGGGTCCCTGGGTCCGAACTGCTGTGGCTCTGGACCGTTTTGCGCTGCTGAGAGCGCGCCGTGTTTTCACTTCACCAGACCGCGGACATTTTTGGTTGTTTATCACAGCACTTATTATGATTATTAAATTCTGTTATCTTTTGAACCGTGCTCTGCTTATTTCGTGCTGGGTCCTGTCAAACGCTGGGTCGGTGCTCCGGGTTGTGCGCATTGGTGCGCGCATGGCGGAGTTCACAGCTTGGGTCGCATCGCACCCCGCTGTTACGGCTGTAGCCCCGTCTCCTCCCGTGCAGCTGGCTCCGACGCCTGTTGTAGCAGCCCCCGGTGGTATTTAGTTTGCACTTTAAGCTGTTTGGTATATCCTGCTGTCGTTTACAGCAGTGTGAATGGGTTTTTACTCTGTTACCACGGGGATTTTCTTATTTGGCACTTTGGCTCCCTCTGTTGGTGACAGAGTCACATTACCGTCCAGGTTCAAAGGATGGAAAACACTGTTAGATTTTTTTTTTTTTTTGCAAGCTTAAGTTTGGGTCGTGTTTGTTTTTCTTTTCTCCTCTTCCCGGGGTTTGATGGGACGGTCCTCTGGGGAGGGGGGGTGTTGGTATGGTTGTTTTTTCTTTTCTCCCAGTTTGCACCCCTGGGGTTTGGTTGTGGTGTTCCCTGGGGGGGTTATTGGGGTTTTTCTTTTTGTTTTTTGACTAAGCAGACTCTAAAACATAATGAAAGATGGCTGAATGCACAGGTTCAAGAACTCCTGGCCAAAATTGAGCAAAGTGAATGATAGAAGCAAGAGTTGACAGAAACGAATGCAAAGATGCAGTCAGAGGTGGAGACTCTAACAGGTCTGCTAACTGAAGCAGAAGGCAAGACCATCAAAATCAACAAAAGATATCTCTGCACTGGAGTCTCAGTTGCAGGATACTCAGGAGCTGCTCCAAGAGGAAATCCATGGGACACCTTCCTTCTCCATCCGCCTAGGGCAGATGGAGGATGAGGGAAATATTTTGCGGGAGATGCTGAACAAAGAGGAAGAGAGCAAGAAGACTGTGGAGAAGCCATTTTCTACTCTCTAGACTCAGCTGGCGGAAAGGAAGACAAAGGCAGGATAGGACGCCTTGTCAGTAGAGGGGGCTGAAGAGGGCCTCAAGTGAGTCCAATGGGAGTTTGGACGGTGTTCAGCGGCAGCTGGAGTAGAAAAGTTCAGCCTATGGACAAACTGGATAAGACAGAAATCTGTTTGCAGCAAGAGTCGGATGACCTCATGGTGGACCAGGACCACCTTCGGCAGATCGTCTCCAATCTGAAGAGGAAGCAAAGGAAGTTGACCAGATGTGGGCCAAAGAGAAATGCATTGCTACTCGATATGCAGAGGAGCATTATCATGCCGAAGCGGAGGCCAGGGAGAAGGAGACAAAAGTCTTGACCCTGGCAGGGGAGTTGAAGTCTATAGACCTGAAAGGTGAACTTGACCAGTTTAACAAAGTGCTCAAGACTGAGATGGATGACTTTGGAAAGAGTTCACAGTTTGGAGAGGTCCAAGCGTGCCATGGAGCAGCAACTGGAGGAGATGAAGATTCAGCTGGAGGATGAATGCAGGCAACGTTCCCAGGCCCACTCTGCCAAGAAGACATGGGAGCTGGATCTGGGAGGGCTTGAAGGCCTTCTTGAAGATGCTAATGAAAATCGCGATGTCTTATAGCAGCTGAAGAAACTGCAGGCCCGACTGAAAGATCAGATAAGAGGACTGGAAGAGCTGTAAATGTCCAGAGATGAAGCAGTTAATGATGCTAAAGACAGTGATAAGAAGCTTAAAGCCATGGAGGGAGACATGCTACACACCCAGGAGGAGCAGTCTACTGCAGACAGGCTCAGGGTGAGAAAAGATAAGGTCCAAGATGGGATTGATAGTCTCAACACGAAGTTCCCTGTTGGCAGAGGAGAGGAGGTGGCTGGAAGCTTGCATTATCCAGCTGAAGGAAGAACTAGAGAAGCTCAACATTGATATGATCAATGACCACATGAAGAGATTAACATTGTAGGTTGAGCAGCTGACGGAGTTGTCTTCAGAGCGCAGTAACGCTTGGCTCTTGGCGACAGGCTTTCCCAGCTGGATAGTCAGCACACGGAGCTGAGACTGAAGCTGCAGGAGGTGTTTTTTTTTTTTTTTGCTCCCAGCCGACATTCCAGCCATGGTCCCTGGAGGGGGGTGTTTTTCCTGGCCCAGGTTTGTGTGGTCGCCGGGAGGCTTCCCGTGAGGGTGGGGTACTGTTGTGGGCTGGGGTGTTTGGCTGGCTTTGTTTTTGTTTTCTGTTTCTCCCACCAGGTGGTATGCATTCAGGACTGAGTGGCTGAGCATTAGGACCTCACCCTGAACACCTGAGGCTTGTTTTCACGTGCAGGTCATCAGGACTCACAGCTGTGGTGTATTCTGTCTTGATCAGAGATTGCTGCATTTAAACTTTGAATGCACAGTGTGTGATTGCCAGAGACTCGACCTTGTGAGCAGAAGTGTGAGATCGACGTCAGGAGAACAATCTCACCATTACGGACGCAGAGACCGCTCCAGGTTTGACGCCACAGTCTGTGAAGGAGGATTGGGTGAGGTCTCACGCTCTTCAGCACACGTCCTGAGGTAATTTGGTTTTGGTGACTTTTATGAAGTAATGACAGTGGATTTGGTGTCCCTCACACCTTGTGTTAGTGAGCTGTCACGTTATGCTAATTGTCTAATCAGCTTCTTCTGCAGTGGAGATTTGAACTGAGTTGTTCTGTGCCTGCAGGGTGAGAAGCTGATATATATTTAAGCCAGGAAGTGTTTGCTGATTGTGTGCACCCTTTTGAGCTGTGTCTCTCTGGGTGGAGAGTGTTGGACTCACCTCATGTTTTCTTTCTTCACAGACTCGGTTTGTCGCGGCCACCTGGGGGGGTGTCGGCGGGGTCCCTGGGTCCGAACTGCTGTGGCTCCGGACCGTTTGTGCTGCTGAGAGCGCGCCGTGTTTTCACCTCACCAGACCGCGGACATTTTTGGTTGTTTATCACTGCAGTTATTATGATTATTAAATTCTGTTATCTTTTGAACCGTGCTCTGCTTATTTCGTGCTGGGTCCTGTGAAACGCTGGGTCGGTGGTCCGACCGCATCCGACACATAACACGTTTCTGTGGAATGATATTTTCTAAAAGCAGACTACAGCAGCTCAAAGAGATTATTCTCAGTAAGATAGTCTACAAGCTGCCGTGACACCACTTTTTCCAGAATTTTAGAGCAAAATGATAGATTTGATATCGGCCGATAGTTTTTCAATACACTAGGGTCAAGATTAGGTTTCTTAAGTAATGGTTTAATCACTGCATATTTGAAACGTTTAGGAACAGATCCAGAAGTTAAAGAAAGATTAATAATTTACAGCACAATCGGCCCAAGAGTGGGCCACAGGTCCTTAAACAGTTTTGTTGGTATAGGATCAAATAAACAGGTTGTGGTTTTTGTTGACGTTACGAGTTTCGTCAGCATGTCTAGAGAGATACCATCAAATTCTGTAAATCTAGATAATACCTCAGTAGTGGCGCCCACCTCAATAGCAGGGTGTAGTGGCTGGGTTAAGTCATGCTGGGATATGTTCAACCTAATGTTATCTATTTTCTTCTCAAAGTAATCCAGGAAATCTTGTTCTGTAAAAGGAGAGTGAACTACAGGTGGTTGTCCATGAATAAGTGTTGCCACCGTATTGAACAAGAACTTTGAGTTATGTTTGTTTTTGTTGATCAAATCAGAGTAATAGGTCCGCTTTGTAGCCAATAGTGCATGCTTATAGTCTAAGATAGCATCACGCCATGCAAGGTGGAATACTTCTAATTTTGAATGACGCCATTTCCGTTCTAGACCTCTTGCTTTATGCTTGAGGTCACGCAGGTAATCACTGAACCAAGGTGACTGCAATTTGGGGGAGCGCGGTTTCAACACAGGTGGTGCAATCATGTCGAGTGTCGTTTTGAGCACTGAGCTTAAACTATCCACAAGTCTGTCTACTGACTGGGTATTTGTCAAAAGTGAGGCTAAGACATCAGGCAATCTAGCTTCTAGTTCAGTCTTAGTTGAGGAGTTGATGCATCGCCGTAATGATAAATAAGGTTGTTGTTCCACTAAACACGGCAGTGAAACTGTAAACTTAATAAGTGAGTGATCAGAGACCACTGATGTAAGAGGCATGATGTCAATATTCATGACAGCAATACCACGTGCGAGAACCAGATCCAGGGTATTTCCACTAATGTGCGTCGAATCCTGAATGCACTGCCGAAATCCTAATGCATCCACAATTTCCATAAATGATTTGCAGAGGGGATCAGAAGGCTTATTTATATGAACATTAACAACAGAGGACAGAGAACATTAAGGACTGAGTCGTCCCTTGACGACTCTCCTGATGACGTGAATGACTCATTACCATGAACAAAAGACTGAAACTGCTTTGACCTGAGTACCCCATTGTAAACAGGGGACAAAGCGTGTCTCAGACCCCCTCCCTGGTTAAGGCTGGGTTTCAACTGTTTCACATAGAATGCCTCCTTGACCCCTCTCTCAAACCATTTCTTCTCTCTGGCTAAGATTTTAACTTTCTTGTCCTCAAACGTGTGGTTAGTGTCTTTAAGGTGGAGATGAACTGCAGACTGAGGTCCACTGGCGCCCTCTCTGCGGTACTGGTATAGCCTTTTGTGTAAAGGTTGCTTAGTCTCACCTATATAGTGTTCGTTACAGTTTTCCTAACATCTGATTGCTCTGTTTGTAACTAGGGATCCTGTCCTTAGAGTGAACTCTGTCTCAAGGTGTTAACCGGTTTAAAGTAAACTGGGATTTTGTGCTGTCTGAAGATCCTCTGTAGTTTTTCCCCTACTCCTGCTAAAAAAGGGAGACACTCCTCTTCTTCTTGTCTCTGTCTCCTGTCTATCGGGTCTCTTTGTTCTCTGGGACTTCTGCACTTTGTCGAGGGACCATCGTGGGTACCCACATACTGTGAGGGCTTTCCGGACAAGTTGCTGTACTTTAGCCCTTCCCTCTGCAGTTGTGGGCACCTGTAGGGCTCTGTGTTGAAGAGTCCCGATCACCCCAAGCTTGTGTTCAAGGGGGTGGTTTGAGCCAAAGAGCAGATATTGGTCAGTGTGAGTGGGTTTTCTGTAAACCCCTGTCTGGAGCTGCCTGTTCTCTCCAATCGTAACATCACAGTCCAAGAGGGCTAAATGGTTGTTTCTGGCATCCTCACGTGTGAACTTGATATTGGAGTCCACCGAGTTGATGTGTTCTGTAAAGTCCTCAACCTCCTGTTGCTTGATTTTAACCCATGTGTCATCGACATATCTGAACCAGAGCAAGAATTTTAGCTGAGGAAGCTTCTGCGATTTGAAGCGAAACATCCTCGCATCAAGCAACCCAGTCCAGTCGAAGATTCAAGCTTCTCTACTACTCAACCATTCAGTGTTAGCGGAGGCTAATTTTACCCATAATCCCTTTGACATCTGTCTAAGTTTGTTACAAAATTCAGAATTAGTGCATTATTTAAAATTAAAAGATATGTGTTATATTTTAACTTTGTACAAATGACAGACTTGACATTAATGGAGTTATTCTATCCAGATTAATTTGATTTATAAATCAAAACTGCTTTATTTTCCAAGACCTCTGCCTCACGGCGACACTGCTATATGCTGTTAAGGAATAATGACATTGTGTGTGTGTGTGTGTGTGAGCGCGCGCGCGCGCATTCACTGCTGCAAAATATGTAGTAAACAGGAGCTTCCAGCAGTGGGCAGGGCATACGGACAGAAGTGCTGACTCATGATGTAGGTCTGTGGTCACTTTTGACACTACCAAAAGTGATCGTGGTGTTAAAACTCAAAATCAGCTTGTTAGTAGTTGCAGGTGTACCGGAGACAACACTGAAAGTTATCGGTTCTCTGTAGCTTCTGATAAATTTTTGGGTGGTTTATCGGTTTAGCTTCATAAGAGATAACTTTTCAGTTAGCTGATTAGCGGTTATCAAAGGTAACTTTTTGGTTAGCTGTGCCCACCACTGGCAGTGTAACATGGCGGGCTCCATGAGTGGGTCCGCTCCCATGTAGATATGAAGGGCTTATTCCAAGTTTATGAAGACACATCGATTCATTGTTGCTGTAGACATACACTAATGAATAGCTGAATGCTTCATCTCATAGCTGAATGCTTCATCTCATTTCTGCTGTCCTACACACTGTAGCTTTAAAAGTGTACGACCTCTGGGTTTTTAAAGATTTAAGTCATAAAAACAATTTATAAAATTATAGTACCAAATTCCTTTTTAAATGAGGGATTCATAATGTGATATTGCCAAGAGGGTACTGCAGTCTCATTTGAACCCTCCGTGATATCACGGGATTTGACCACTTACGGGGACCTCTGTTACGTTGCACAATATATCACAGCATAACTTCACACGGATAAATGGTGTACTATTTTGTTTTTGGCTGCAATCACTGAAGCAGTCGCAAAAAGTATTTCTTTTCCATTCCCAGTGGAGAAGAGAAGACGAAGTGAGTGGAAGACATCGTGTCGGTAAGTGTTGCCCTACACAGCTAACCAGAGTAGCTGTATTCTCTCACCTGCAAAACTGCCTCGACATGTTTGTGCTCCACGTCATAAACAAACCGCAACACATGTCCACTTTCCCACCACATCGTCACTTTTTCCTTTGCATTTTCACTTTGTTTGCGTGTAATTTGCCCAAAAACCCATTGAAAATGCCGTGGTTGGTACCCCAGAAGCAAAGAAATTACATCATATTTTACCCCTTTAGCGCTCGCCCTCAAACAAGACCACGGCCCCCAGTATGATCAAAATTCACACCATTGTGAAACAATTTGAATTTCTGCCTCTGATGGGTAGAAATTTAAACAATAAGACAAGATGACCTACATTTTGTACCAACATCAGATCACATGGGGCTTTCCCCCAATATGCACAAGGGATGCTGGGAATCACATAGTGACAGCAATTGGAGTAAAGAAAGGCAGTGTGATGTCAGCTGACTGCTCACTGGAACAAAATTAACCAGTGTGGCAAACACTCAGAAACAGCTAATTTTTGTATAAATCTGTTTCTCATATATTTTGTAAAATTTAAGAGGAAATAAACAGGTCTATCTAAATCTAAAAATGCTATGTTTGAAACTAGATAACTGTTCTGAAGTGATTTACAAGACATTTACAGATGTTAGGGTGCACACCCTGAGAACAAGCATTATGCAAGTGGGTCAGGACACAAGTAATCTCAAAACCTCACAGATGCGCACATGCGCTTCCTCCTGTAGTTATTCTGCACTACACCATTAGAAGTAAAAGAAAACATTCGCCATGGGCCTGTAATTTTCCAATACATTACAAGAATAAACTTACATTATAATTGCTTGGATTTTGGTTGAAGCTAATTTTTGTACGTTTTTATGAAATTTGAAAGGCTGTACAGCTTTAAACTCTAATAGACTAGACCACTTACCAGAGGTGGGACAAAGTCACCATCAAGTCACTCTCAAGTCATGAATCAGCAAGTCCAAAGTCAAGTCTCATAGGCATAATGACAAAGTGTTTGACAGCTAACTTGAGACTTGACTTGGGACTTGCAGACTGATGACTTGAGAATGACTTGACAGTGACCTACTCCCACCTCTGCCACTTACCACCATTTTTTTCAGGAAGTGTCACTTTTGAGTAGAAGTTGGTATCCACTCTTTTTTGATGGAATAAACTCTCCTGAATCTTAGGAAAATGGATATCAAGCTCAAATTAAAAAAAATTAATTGGAAAAAAATGTGCTTAGAAATTTATCCCTAAATAGGCAAAATTTCATAGTATTTCAATTTTTCAGCCAATGCCCTTTGTTCATGATGTTGTCCAGCATGTCCAATGTGATCTTATATTGCTGTCTCAGTTTTGAATATTGTTTAATAATATAGTAATAATTCTTGCATTTGTGCAAAAGCAGCAGGACATGATCAATGTTTGAATGACAATATATAAAATACGTGTTCTCTCAGCAACAAACATGCATGTTGTTATAACGTAGATGTTGAATATTTGTCGTTAATTCTTATTTTGGTCTCATTTGTCTTTTGGTCTAATGGTCATTTGTGTGTTAGTCATGATTTAAAAACATAACCTGGACATCAGAATACATGCACCATTTGTTAGTAGTATGTTCCTCATAAGTGGGATTCCATGACCACTATTAAATCCATAAACTGCAAACATCAGTTATAACTTCTTAAGGAAACAGCATAGAACATGCAGAAGTAACAAATTAAGATGTTCATTGTGTTTACTCAACATTTTAAGAGTAATATGATTTTTGTCACGATGTTATTCAGGAAAATACATAGAAATAGTGAGCAGCAGAGCAAGCGGTCAGCATCTGTGCAGACGGCCATACCATTTGTTACAGCCCATGGCCTCAATCGGAGTCCACGGCCCGTCGAAGGCCCTAGCCAGGACCGTGGTGCATTGGTGGACGCTAACAACCCGCAGCTCGCCGGAGGCCCCAGCCAGGACCACAGCTCAAAGGAGGTCACCATCAGCCCGCAGCTCGCCGGAGGCCCCAGCCGGGATCGCGGCTTGAGGGAGGTCGCCATCAGCCTGCGGCTCGCCAGAGGCCCCAGCCGGGATCGCGGCTCGTGGGAGGCCCCAGCCGGGATCGCGGCTTGATGGAGATCGCCATCAGCCCGTGGCACGTGGGAGGCCCCAGGCAGGATCACGGCTTGTGGGAGGCCAACATCAGCCCATAGCTTGCAGGAGGCCCCAGCCGGGATCGCTGCTCGAGGGAGGTCGCCATCAGCCTGCAGCTTGCCGGAGGCCCCACACAGGCCAGCGGCTCGCCAGAGGCCGCAATTAACATCGAAAGTCGGCCTGCCATCCCCGCAGGGAAGCCGGGACGTCGCAGGCTAGGCTAAGCCAGCCTGTTTTTGGCTAAAAGCTAAACGCTAACAGCTGTTGCACAATAAAAAGCGTCAAGTAAGACCAGTGAGAATGGGGCCAAAGAAAGCACCCGTGAGGGAGGATATTTAGAAGGTTCTGGATAATCACATGGACGAGGTTTGTGCCGTAAAAACTCAGTAGAAGGAGATACTGGCACTAGTGAAGGAAGTTAAGGGCCCGCGAGGCCTTATCAAGGAGAAGGACAAACGTATCGCATCTTTGGAAAGGAGGGTGACTGAGATGGAGCAGTACACACGAATTAACAATGTTGTTATATCTGGGCTCTACATCAGACCCAGATCGTATGCTCGGGCAGCAGCCTCTGGTAACAGGGGTGAGCCCGATGAACAAGACGAATGCTCCACAGAGCAGCAAGTTGCTGCTTTTTTACAAACAGGGGATTGATCTGGATATTAACACTATTGAAGCATGTCATCCGTTACACAGAAAGAATTCAGCAGACAAACCTACAGTCATCATGAGGTTTCAACAGGAAAAATAACTCTGCTCAAACAAGGATATAAACTTAAAGGATCCAATGTTTACTTAAATGAACATCTCAGTAAACACAACACAGATATAGCAAAGAAGGCAAGATACTTGAGAAAACAACAAAAACTTCAAAACACATGGACTACAAACTGTAAAGTATTCATCAAACTGAACGGGTCCCCAGAAGAAGCCAAAGTGTTGCTGATCAGAAGCATGGAGGAATTGGCAAAATATGAATAAAACATAGTAAGTGAAGGCAACCAACTTTTACAATGACTGACAAACATTCAATTTGTATGCATTCGCTACAACATATTTTAGTTTGAGATGTGGACATGATGGGCACGCAATATATCTGTTTTACACACTGTCTCGGTCCGCTGCCAAGCCGCAAATCCCCGTCTGTTGCGGATATCAGAAGTTAAAGGCAGATATACAGTGCATAGAGTGAGTATGTATTGTGTATGGATTGAGTATATATGGAGTATGTAAGGCGGATGTTATCCGCATCCAGATTTTTGAATAGCTCAAAAATCCTGGCTGCGGGCATGCGTGCCTCTGTGGATGATCACGGATGTGTTCGGATGACGGCCGACTCATACAGGCATGTTACACGGATATTGCGGATGTTTGGCGAATATGGGCCAATTTTGTGCGCAGTCCATACACAAATCCTCCTAAACACCAGTGGGACAGGGCCCATAATAAAAACAACATAAAGGAAACATGGAAAATACTGAATAGTATTATTGCAAATAAACCCAAATCAAATAACTACCCAACATACTTTACTTATAACAATAAAGATTAATATAACATGAGCCAAGTAGTGAATAGTTTCAATAAATTTTTTGCTAATGTTGGGCCAGATCTGGCAGCTGAAATCCCACACAGCCCATGGGACAGTCAGCAATTAATTGCCAGGAATCCACGCACAATGTTTCTTGGCCCAGTAGATGAAAGGAAATTAACGTAGTTAGTACATGTAAAAGTAAAAAGTCAACCGATCATAATGAGGTACATATGTCCTTAGTAAAGCAAGTAATTACTGAAATCGCAAAACCATTATCATATATTTAAAAAAAACAACATTTCAAGCTGGAATTGTTCCTAACACATGAAAGTGGAAAAAGTGATACCTTTATTTAAATCTGGTAGCAAGCATCTTTTTACTATCTACAGGCCTGTGTCTCTATTGTCACAATTTTCTAAGATACTGGAAAAACTCTACAACAGCAGATAAATTTATAGAACAACATAACTTGCTTGATGAAAGTCAATATGGTTTTAGAGCGAAAAGATCCACTGCACTGGCATTGCTCGATTCAGTAGAAGAGATCAGTAAACATGTGGACCAAAGGGAAATAGTATTAGGTTTATTTATTGACATAAGAAAGGCTTTTGACACAACTGATCACAATATATTATTTCATAAGATGGAACTGTATGGGATCAGAGGGGTGGCTCTGAGTTGGATTAAAAGTTAATTACAAAACCAGAAACAGTTTGAAACTGGAAACTCGGGGACTACTGTTCTTCATGTCTGGACATCATTTGTGGGCTTCCCCAGGGTTCTGTATTGGGACCAAAATTATTTATTTTATACATCAACGAGTTATGTAAAGATTCAGATCTGTTTAATGCAGTTCTCTTTGCAAATGACACAAACCTGTTTTGCTCAGGAGAAAATCTGCAACAATTGTTATCTGATTTCGGAACTGAAATGATAAAGTTAAAGAGATGGTTTGGTATTAACAAATTATCATTAAATTTGTCAAAAACTAAATTAATGTTATTTGGAAATTATAAAAAAAAGTCATACAAATACAGTTAAATATACAAGGGGTAAACATAGAATGTGTCAAAGAAAATAAGTTTTTAGGTGTCATTATTGATGAAAAATTAATTGGAAAGCTCATATTCAACATGTTCAAAAGAAGGTATCAAAGAGTATTGCAGTATTAAATAAAGCAAAGCATGTTCTTGATTACAGAGCACTACATACTTTGTACTGTTCATTGGTTGCACCCTACTTGACTTACTGTGCTGACATTTGGGGCAACAATTATAAAACTACAGTGCAACTATTATTCATTCTTCAAAAAAGAGCATTAAAAACAATTCATAATGCAGGTTATCATGACCACACCAACTCATTGTTCATTAAATCTCAAATATTAAAACTACACAATATGATTTTGGGATGGGTTTTTTACTTCCCCCCACTCCTTTTGGACTAGATAATTTTATTTTGGTTAAAGAGGTAGGCGCTACTAAGCTCTGCTTCTGCCGATACCCTTTCAGGCGCACAGATGCACTGTTAATCCATTTTCTTTCTTCGCTGTACTTTTTTGTTGTTGTTGTTTTAGACTGTGTGTGCTGAATAAATTCATTCATTCATTCAAATGTTGAACATTTCCCTTAAAAACTGTTTATCTACCATGTATGTTTCGTGTCCATTTAGTAGCTAAAAATTAAAATATGTTAGCTTGGTATCCTATGTTTCCATGAAGTGGACCATTTCAACAAGTTAAAAACAACACTGATAAACATCTACTCAAAAATGCTGGTTAACCTTTTATGAAGCCACTTTTCATGAATTCTGTCAAGAGCATAATGTGCCTTGATAGACAGCTGAAGTGACCAAATGTTTGTTGTGTTCCATATATACACGATCGACTTGTAAATGGTTCCACAACATATTTTTGTTTCTTTGTTTTTTCACAAACATACACCATCTATACCCACAGTGGTTTACTGACACGACTAATTCTGCGCGCACACACACGCTGCTTTAACAGACACTTTATCTTTGTTTAGCTGTATACATCCAAATCCTCATTATCAACACCAGTATTGTTGTTTTAAGTACAGATATAGACCACAGTCATCAACATATATACAACTTATATGATTTTGATTTGCTGTTTTACAACCCCAATTCCAATGAAGTTGGAACGTTGTGTAAAATGTAAATAAAAACAGAATACAATGATTTGCATATCCTCTTCAATCTAGATTCAACTGAATACACCACAAAGACAAGATATTTAATGTTCAAACTGATCAACTTTATTGTTTTTGTGCAGATATTTGCTCATTTTGAAATAGATGCTTGCAACAAGTTTCGAAAAAAGCTGGGACAGTGGTATGTTAACGTCTGTGTTAAATCACCTTTCCTTCTAACAACACTCAATAAACGATTGGGAACTGAGGACACTAATTGTGAGTGTCATGACTGGGTATAAAACGAGCATCCCCAAAAGGCTCAGCCATTCACAAGCAAAGATGGGGCGAGGATCACCACTTTGTGAACAGCTACATGAAAAAATAGTCCAACAGTTTAAGAACAATGTTTCTCAACAGTCAATTGCAAGGAATTTAGGGATTCCATCATCTACAGTCCATAATATAATCAGAAGATTCAGAGAATCTAGAGAACTTTCCCAAGTTCATTTGAGTTGTGGTTGTACAACAAAATCAGTGTCATAGGACTAAAAATCCTAATTCTGAGGTATCCTGTTAACAGACACACACATTCTATCATTGTCTCATACAATTACCAGTAGACCCTCATTCTCTCTCGTTCTTATGTACCCTTCAGATTTCACCTCAATCACAAATTTTCACATTTTTACTTTCCCATCTTCCCTCTCTGTCACTCAAAAAAGTACACAGAAAGTGTGTGCTCCCCATTTTTCAGCCGCTGGCATTCTTTTTCATATTCATGTAGTCACTCAGAGACGAACCCTTTAATCTTCTTTCCTTCCCTGCTCACTCCTCAGCAGCACATACACACTCAGCTCCTGAAACACTGTTTTTCTGTGTGCACAAGCTCAGTTAATCAATGCCGCTCACGTATTTTTAAGAATCACATGCTGGCACAGTTTCCCACCAGAAAGACTGGTGCAGGAGCTGCAGCGTGTGATGTGGAGCTGGGATGCACAGGTTCCACCATTGAACATGCAGCTGGAACATTACTGCAGACTCTAAGCCACAGCCTGAGAAGGCTTTCATCACACAAGCCATGGAGAAACTCACTGCCAAGGATTCACATGTGGTAAGAAGGATACGGTGCATCCAGAAAGTATTCACAGCACTTCACTTTTTCCACATTTTGTCATGTTACAGCCTTATTCAAAATTGGATTAAATTCATTTTTTCCTCTCAATATTCTACACACAACACCCCATAATGACAATGTGAAAAAAAGGTTTTTTTTGGAGATTGCAAATGTATTCAAAATAAAAAAACTAAGGAATCACATGTACGTAAGTATTCACACCCTTTGCCATGAAGCTCAAAACTGAGGTCAGGTGCATCCACTTTCCACTGATCATCCTTGAGATGTTTCTACACCTTAAGTGGCATCCACCTGGAGTAAATTCTGTTGATTGGACATGATTTGGAAAGGCACACACCTGTCTACATATAAGGTCCCACAGTTGGCCGTGCATGTCAGAGCACAAACCAAGCATGAATTGAAAGGAATTGTCTGTAGACCTCCGATACAGGATTGTCTCAAGGCACAAATCTGGGGAAGGGTACAGAAACATTTCTGCTGCTTTGAAGGTCTGAATGAGCACAGTGGCCTCCATCATCCATAAATGGAAGATGTTCAGATCCACCAGGACTCTTCCTAGAACTGGCTGCACATCTAAACTGAGGTGACCAAGAACCTGATGGTCACTCTGTCAGAACTCCACTTTTCCTCTGTGGAGAGAGGAGAACCTTCCAGTAGGACAACATCTCTGCAGCAATCCACCAATCAGGTCTGTATGGTAGAGTGGCCAGACGGAAGCCACTCCTTAGTAAAATGCACATGGCAGCCCATCTGGAGTTTGCCAAAAGGCACCTGAAGGCCTCTCAGACCACGAGAAACAAAATTCTCTGGTCTGATGAGACAAAGATTGAATTCTTTGGCGTAAATGCCAGGCGTCATGTTTGGAGGAAACCAGGTACCATCCCTACAGTGAAGCATGGTGGTAGTATCATGCTGTTGGGATGTTTTTCAGTGACATGAACTAGGAGACTAGTCAGGATCGAAGGAAGGATGAATGCAGCAATGTACACAGTAAAATCACCAGCATTAAATTAACACTGACAGTGTTAATTTTACACTGGTGATTTTACTGTGTACAGAGACATCCTGGATTAAAACCTGCTCCAGAGCGCTCTTGACCTCAGACTGGGGCAAAGGTTCATCTTTCAGCAGGACAATGACCCAAAGCACACAGCCAAGATATCAAAGGAGTGGCTTTAGGACAACTCTGTGAATGTCCTTGAGTGGCCCAGCCAGAGCCCAGAACTGCAGGTTAATCTCAGGGAGAAAGAAATTCAGTTAGAACAACATAAAATAGATTTGGAAGAAGAGTGGAGACGTGATGCGGCTGGCATGCAGGCTGTTAATCCTGGTGAAGCAGACTTTGACGTGAACAAGTGTATTCGATTTATCCCACCTTTTAGTGAACGCTCCTCAACAGTTGAGTGTATGTGCTCTACATTCGGGCTGGCCGCACAAATGTGCCTGATTGTTTGGATTGCACTCAGATAGCTGTTGCAGGCTTTTGAATGCACCCCGACGTTGCCCAAATGGGGTCGACTTTTCATTTGGGCGCCATTTGGGCTCATTCGGCCTCTAGTGTGACAGGGGTATTAGTAATGTCTTTTCATTTTTTGAGAACTGAAGGAAACATGAATGGTCTTAGGCATCTAAATACAAATGTGCTTTTACATTATCATGAAATGAACAATCAAGTCCTTGATTAAAACACTACAGCTGCACTTTCAATCTATCTCATTTGTATGCCTTAGCATAATGGAACTTTGGACAAGAGCCATTAACAGACAAACAGCCTTCTGCTGCCAGGAGACATTAAACATGCTGTCAAAAGTATAGGAAAAAAGAATAAACGTTTTTGGACAGTGGCTTTAACATCCATGTCAGGCCACTTCTGACAACTACTCCTGCCAAAGGACTCAATTGTTTTTGCCTTACTGTATTTCTCTGTGTCTTGCAGGATTACTTAAAACTAGTTGAAATATTATGTGTGATGATCCAGTTTACAGACCCAGCAGTTAGTTGTTTTTACCACTTGGCAAGATGATATTCCTAATCTCTTTTTTGTTTTTGTTCCACCGGCTTCTCAATGAATAGCATTTGTCAGGGATGTGTTCTGGATCCTACACTTACATGGACTGGGTGTGGAGACCATCAGCTTAGGTGCTTTTGTGAATCAATCAATCAATCAACTTTTATTTGTATAGCCCTTTACACAGCCCAAAAGATGACCAAAGTGCTTTCCGGTAAAACTAAAAACAGACCACACAAGGACAATGTGCAATAACAAAATAAAATCAAAGATAAATAAGTGTGTGCATAAAACCAGAATAAAATGTCACAGCACCACTTAGTGTTAAACATCATTTCAAAAAGAAAAGTCTTCAGTTTGTTTTAAAAAGACACAGATTAGTGATGGTGCATAAATCAGGGGCACTTGTTCCGAAGTCTGTGCTCAGCGAATGAGAAAGCCCAGTCACACCAGTGTTTCACGTTTGACATGGGGACCTCCAACAGACGGAGACTGGATGACCTCAGAACCCTGCTTTGGTCATAAAGCACCAATAAAGTCACAGAAATAGGGCAGTGCAAGACCATTAAGAGCTTTATAAACAAATTTAAAAATTTTAAAATCAATTCGAC
Source organism: Thalassophryne amazonica (assembly GCF_902500255.1). Classification (NCBI taxonomy): domain Eukaryota; kingdom Metazoa; phylum Chordata; class Actinopteri; order Batrachoidiformes; family Batrachoididae; genus Thalassophryne; species Thalassophryne amazonica. Next base: position 94,302,289 of record NC_047105.1, on the reverse strand, counting down.
AGTGTGTCGGAAGCCAGTGCAGAGAGTAGAGGATGGGGGTAATGTGCTCACGTCTGGGGGTGTTAGTTAAAAGTCAGCCTGCAACATTTTGCACCAGCTGGAGGTGATTAATCGCAGACTGAGAAACACCAGTATGAAGTGCATTACAGCAGTCAAGTCTTGAGCTGTTGAAAGCATAAATAGTTTTTTCAGGGATCAAACAGTTAAGAAAAGGTTTGACTTTTCTTAAAGGCAGTGGCTATGGGTACGGACCCGTATCTATAGCGACTGTTCTAAAGATACGGAGGGTGTCTTACCAACCAATCAGAATGTGCAAATATGCCAGTACCCGTACCATATGCGGCTAAAGGTTCGGTGTCACGTACAATTCTTTCCGCCTTGCTTATAAAACAGCGCTTGGAACTTGAGGTGGTTGGATGATCAATCAATCAATCAATCAATCAATTTTTTTATATAGCGCCAAATCACAACAAACAGTTGCCCCAAGGCGCTTTATATTGTAAGGCAAGGCCATACAATAATTATGTAAAACCCCAACGGTCAAAACGACCCCCTGTGAGCAAGCACTTGGCTACAGTGGGAAGGAAAAACTCCCTTTTAACAGGAAGAAACCTCCAGCAGAACCAGGCTCAGGGAGGGGCAGTCTTCTGCTGGGACTGGTTGGGGCTGAGGGAGAGAACCAGGAAAAAGACATGCTGTGGAGGGGAGCAGAGATTGATCACTAATGATTAAATGCAGAGTAGTGCATACAGAGCAAAAAGAGAAAGAAACAGTGCATCATGGGAACCCCCCAGCAGTCTACGTCTATAGCAGCATAACTAAGGGATGGTTCAGGGTCACCTGATCCAGCCCTAACTATAAGCTTTAGCAAAAAGGAAAGTTTTAAACCTAATCTTAAAAGTAGAGAGGGTGTCTGTCTCCCTGATCTGAATTGGGAGCTGGTTCCACAGGAGAGGAGCCTGAAAGCTGAAGGCTCTGCCTCCCATTCTACTCTTACAAACCCTAGGAACTACAAGTAAGCCTGCAGTCTGAGAGCGAAGCGCTCTATTGGGGTGATATGGTACTACGAGGTCCCTAAGATAAGATGGGACCTGATTATTCAAAACCTTATAAGTAAGAAGAAGAATTTTAAATTCTATTCTAGAATTAACAGGAAGCCAATGAAGAGAGGCCAATATGGGTGAGATATGCTCCCTCCTTCTAGTCCCCGTCAGTACTCTAGCTGCAGCATTTTGAATTAACTGAAGGCTTTTTAGGGAACTTTTAGGACAACCTGATAATAATGAATTACAATAGTCCAGCCTAGAGGAAATAAATGCATGAATTAGTTTTTCAGCATCACTCTGAGACAAGACCTTTCTGATTTAGAGATATTGCGTAAATGCAAAAAAGCAGTCCTACATATTTGTTTAATATGCGCTTTGAATGACATATCCTGATCAAAATGACTCCAAGATTTCTCACAGTATTACTAGAGGTCAGGGTAATGCCATCCAGAGTAAGGATCTGGTTAGACACCATGTTTCTAAGATTTGTGGGGCCAAGTACAATAACTTCAGTTTTATCTGAGTTTAAAAGCAGGAAATTAGAGGTCATCCATGTCTTTATGTCTGTAAGACAATCCTGCAGTTTAGCTAATTGGTGTGTGTCCTCTGGCTTCATGGATAGATAAAGCTGGGTATCATCTGCGTAACAATGAAAATTTAAGCAATACCGTCTAATAATACTGCCTAAGGGAAGCATGTATAAAGTGAATAAAATTGGTCCTAGCACAGAACCTTGTGGAACTCCATAATTAACTTTAGTCTGTGAAGAAGATTCCCCATTTCCATGAACAAATTGTAATCTATTAGACAAATATGATTCAAACCACCGCAGCGCAGTGCCTTTAATACCTATGGCATGCTCTAATCTCTGTAATAAAATTTTATGGTCAACAGTATCAAAAGCAGCACTGAGGTCTAACAGAACAAGCACAGAGATGAGTCCACTGTCCGAGGCCATAAGAAGATCATTTGTAACCTTCACTAATGCTGTTTCTGTACTATGATGAATTCTAAAACCTGACTGAAACTCTTCAAATAGACCATTCCTCTGCAGATGATCAGTTAGCTGTTTTACAACTACCCTTTCAAGAATTTTGATGAAAGAAGCAAAACTCCTTTGCAGTTTACGTTGATATTTTGATGAATTTCTTCATTTACATTTGATGAAGTTCTTAAATTACAGCAGCTTCATTAAACAAATGTACTCGAATGATTATCAGCATGACGGCGAGCTTACAGGCTAACACTAGAAGACAGTTGCCAGTTATGGCTTCTGAAACAAGGGAGAAAAAGAAACAGCACAGTTCAGCTGAAGCATTAGTGGACGTAAAATATTCTGTGTCTGTTAAGAGCTTCACTTCTTGTTCCACGTGTGTATTTCCCACTGGTGTCATGTACGTCCACTCAGTGAACCTCGGTCCATACCTTTAGCAGTCCCGCAGAAGATACGGATGTACGTACCCATAGCCACTTCGTTTCTTAAAAGACACAATTGGAAAAAAGCTAGATCTTGACTCCTGTGTCAATTTGTCAGCCGAATTTAAAAACACTGTCAAATGTTACCCCAAGATTCTTAACAGTACTTTTAAAATCTGAATGCACCACACAAACACCCCAAACTCCCCAAACACAATGCATTCAGTTTTTTTTCTTAATTTAAGCACAAGAGGTTTGACACTAACCACTGTTTGATATCAGCAATGCAATCTGTAGAAGTTTGTTGTGCTTTGCTCTTTGTTGGTCCCACAAGTAAATAAATTTGGACATCATCTGCATAGTAATGGAAAGATAGATTATGCTTAGCTATAATTGACCCAAGCAGTAGAACAGCGTGAACAGTGTAGGGCCAAGAATCGAACCTTGTGGCACCCCGCAAGAAAGAGAAGCACTAGAGGAGGACAAATCACCAACCATGACAAAAAAAACTGCAGTTCAGTCAGGTAAGGAAGAAGAAACACAGAGGTTAATATGAGAACTAGAGTCCACAGTTGCACTGAGACGTCCCGGTAAGGAGGCGTGGTCACCATTTTAGATCAGGGCAAACTCAGTGGGCAGCACACACCGACGCCCAGTGAGTCAAGAAACAGGTGGAAAATGCTGGAAAAGCTGCACATGTTTGGCAGAGCACAAACGGAGGAAGAAGGGATTCAAGATTCAATATTAGTTTATTGCCATTTGTAGTTAAAAAAACACATAGGCAATGGTTGTGCAAAAAGCTCAGTGCATCCCCACAGAAAAATGACATTGAACAGACTATGAAACAAATTATCACATAAAGACCACGTTAATACATAACACCTAACACTGTGAAATACAATATACAGATATCAGTTAAAAAGTAAAAAAAGTTACAAGATCAAATAAAGAAAATAAAATAAGGTGCTGTAAAACTTAAGGTGCAACTACTTCAGGCTAATCACAGCTTGTGGGAAAAAGCTCCTAGCATACCGAGACGTCTTACACCTAATGGTGCGGTACCTTCTTCCAGAGGGAAGAAGCTCAAACATGACTCTTCCAGGATGGCCAGAAGGATCATTTATGATCTGAGAAGCTCGGTTTGAGAGTCTGCTTTTGTACAGAGCCTCCAGCACCGGCAGGTCACAGTTCACAATTTTTTTGGCTGAGCGGACCACCTTATATAACGCTCTCTTGTCTTTGGCAGTAACGTTTCCAAACCAGACTGTGATGGAGCTAACAAGAAGACTTTCAATCGTGCACCGATAAAAATTCACAAGGATTTTAGAGTTGATGGTGAATTCTCTAAGTTTCCTCAGGAAGAAGAGACGCTGACAAGCCTTTTTAACAATATTTGTGGTGTTTTTGTTCCAACTGAGATCATTGGACAACGTCAGCCCCAGAAATTTACGTTCTTCCACAATTTCGACTTTTGAGTCCTCAATAACGAGGTGAATGGTTGTTATTTCGACCGAAGTCAACAGCCAGTTCGCAAGTTTTAGAAGTGTTCAGGAGCAAATTATTTTCTTTGCTCCAATCCACAACTTTCTGTACCTCAGCTCTGTAACGAGAATCATCATTTGCACTGATCAACCCAATGATAGTTGTGTCATCAGCGTATTTAACGATGTGATTACTGTCATGGGAAGCCACACAGTCGTAAGTGTACAGAGTAAAAAGGATGGGACTAAGGATACATCCTTGAGGGGAACCAGTGCTCACAAACATTTCATCAGAAAGACGGCCATTAATTTTCACTCTCTGAGATCTGTTGGTTAAAAAACTAAGAATCCACTTACAAATGGCATCACCCAAACCAAGAGTCTTAAGTTTTTGAACAAGTCTGGATGGCACAAGAGAGTTAAAAGCCAAACTGTAATCAATAAACAACAGAGACATTTCCTTTCATAATTAAGCAGTTTTGGTTATTATTGTTACTTTTTCCGTAACTTTTGAGTAATAAACTGGTGTAAAGCGTCATGCCTGTGTATGAAATCTGAGGATTTAAACCACATTGAATGGAATTTTATTCAAAGCTGAATTTATTCAGTACTATTCAAAAATGGATTATTAATGCAACTCCGTGTGCCCATCTGGATTGTGTGGATTGTTTACCGTCGCCGGTGGAGAACTTTTTTGGAATCCGGTCAAGTTATTATTTATTAGATAGATAGATAGTAATGGATTGATGAGTCTGCACCGCTGAACACAGCAGCAGCAGGACATCTCAGCTGAGCTGCTGATTTATCGCAGCTGGAACGATCAGATCCATGTCTCTCCCGCACTTTTCTGCTCGGTGTGAAATGTTGAGTTATTCCTCGCCTCCTTTAGCAGTAACGGTACTTGTAATAAGTGTAGGCTTATTCGTAGCTTTGGAGGCCAGGCATGGGCGAATGTGAGACTCGGGCTCCGCACCGTGAAAATTCTACAGCTAGCCAGGCCCCTGTAGTCGGTGCGGACCAAGGTAGCTTAGACGCCGTTAGTTACCCCCTGGCAGATCCCGAGCAGCCGGGAAAGCAGGCCGACTGGGTGACTGTGAGGAGGAAGCGTAGTTCTAAACAGAAGCCCCGTGTACACCGCCAACCCGTTCACATCTCTAACCGTTTTTCCCCACTCGGCGACACACCCGCCGAGGATCAAACTCTGGTTATTGGCGACTCTGTTTTGCAAAATGTGAAGTTAGCGACACCATCAACCATTGTCAATTGTCTTCCGGAGGCCAGAGCAGGCGACATTGAAGGAAATTTGAAACTGCTGGCTAAGGCTAAGCGTAAATTTGGTAAGATTGTAATTCACGTCGGCAGTAATGACACCCGGTTACGCCAATCGGAGGTCACTAAAATTAACATTAAATCAGTGTGTAACTTTGCAAAAACAATGTCGGACTCTGTAGTTTTCTCTGGGCCCCTCCCCAATCAGACCGGGAGTGACATGTTTAGCCGCATGTTCTCCTTGAATTGCTGGCTGTCTGAGTGGTGTCCAAAAAATGAGGTGGCTTCATAGATAATGGGCAAAGCTTCTGGGGAAACCTGGTCTTGTTAGGAGAGACGGCATCCATCCCACTTTTGGATGGAGCCAGCTCTCATTTCTAGACGATCTGGCCAATTTTCTTAAATCCTCCAAACCGTGACTATCCAGGGTTGGGACCAGGAAGCAGAGTTGTAGTCTTACACACCTCTCTGCAGCTTCTCTCCCCCTGCCATCCCCTCATTACCCCATCCCCGTAGAGACGGTGCCTGCTCCCAGACTACCAATAACCAGCAAAAATCTATTTAAGCATAAAAATTCAAAAAGAAAAAATAATATAGCACCTTCAACTGCACCACAGACTAAAACAGTTAAATGTGGTCTATTAAACATTAGGTCTCTCTCTTCTAAGTCCCTGTTGGTAAATGATATAATAATTGATCAACATATTGATTTATTCTGCCTTACAGAAACCTGGTTACAGCAGGATGAATATGTTAGTTTAAATGAGTCAACACCCCCGAGTCACACTAACTGTCAGAATGCTCGTAGCACGGGCCGGGGCGGAGGATTAGCAGCAATCTTCCATTCCAGCTTATTAATTAATCAAAAACCCAGACAGAGCTTTAATTCATTTGAAAGCTTGACTCTTAGTCTTGTCCATCCAAATTGGAAGTCCCAAAAACCAGTTTTATTTGTTATTGTCTATCGTCCACCTGGTCGTTACTGTGAGTTTCTCTGTGAATTTTCAGACCTTTTGTCTGACTTAGTGCTTAGCTCAGATAAGATAATTATAGTGGGCGATTTTAACATCCACACAGATGCTGAGAATGACAGCCTCAACACTGCATTTAATCTATTATTAGACTCTATTGGCTTTGCTCAAAAAGTAAATGAGTCCACCCACCACTTTAATCATATCTTAGATCTTGTTCTGACTTATGGTATGGAAATAGAAGACTTAACAGTATTCCCTGAAAACTCCCTTCTGTCTGATCATTTCTTAATAACATTTACATTTACTCTGATGGACTACCCAGCAGTGGGGAATAAGTTTCATTACACTAGAAGTCTTTCAGAAAGCGCTGTAACTAGGTTTAAGGATATGATTCCTTCTTTATGTTCTCTAATGCCATATACCAACACAGTGCAGAGTAGCTACCTAAACTCTGTAAGTGAGATAGAGTATCTCATCAATAGTTTTACATCCTCATTGAAGACAACTTTGGATGCTGTAGCTCCTCTAAAAAAGAGAGCTTTAAATCAGAAGTGCCTGACTCCGTGGTATAACTCACAAACTCGTAGCTTAAAGCAGATAACCCGTAAGTTGGAGAGGAAATGGCGTCTCACTAATTTAGAAGATCTTCACTTAGCCTGGAAAAAGAGTCTGTTGCTCTATAAAAAAAAAGCCCTCCGTAAAGCTAGGACATCTTTCTACTCATCACTAATTGAAGAAAATAAGAACAACCCCAGGTTTCTTTTCAGCACTGTAGCCAGGCTGACAAAGAGTCAGAGCTCTATTGAGCTCAGTATTCCATTAACTTTAACTAGTAATGACTTCATGACTTTCTTTGCTAACAAAATTTTAACTATTAGAGAAAAAATTACTCATAACCATCCCAAAGACGTATCGTTATCTTTGGCTGCTTTCAGTGATGCCGGTATTTGGTTAGACTCTTTCTCTCCGATTGTTCTGTCTGAGTTATTTTCATTAGTTACTTCATCCAAACCATCAACATGTTTATTAGACCCCATTCCTACCAGGCTGCTCAAGGAAGCCCTACCATTATTTAATGCTTCAATCTTAAATATGATCAATCTATCTTTGTTAGTTGGCTATGTACCACAGGCTTTTAAGGTGGCAGTAATTAAACCATTACTTAAAAAGCCATCACTTGACCCAGCTATCTTAGCTAATTATAGGCCAATCTCCAACCTTCCTTTTCTCTCAAAAATTCTTGAAAGGGTAGTTGTAAAACAGCTAACTGATCATCTGCAGAGGAATGGTCTATTTGAAGAGTTTCAGTCAGGTTTTAGAATTCATCATAGTACAGAAACAGCATTAGTGAAGGTTACAAATGATCTTCTTATGGCCTCGGACAGTGGACTCATCTCTGTGCTTGTTCTGTTAGACCTCAGTGCTGCTTTTGATACTGTTGACCATAAAATTTTATTACAGAGATTAGAGCATGCCATAGGTATTAAAGGCACTGCGCTGCGGTGGTTTGAATCATATTTGTCTAATAGATTACAATTTGTTCATGTAAATGTAATGTAAATGGGGAATCTTCTTCACGGTATTGCTTAAATTTTCATTGTTACGCAGATGATACCCAGCTTTATCTATCCATGAAGCCAGAGGACACACACCAATTAGCTAAACTGCAGGATTGTCTTACAGACATAAAGACATGGATGACCTCTAATTTCCTGCTTTTAAACTCAGATAAAACTGAAGTTATTGTACTTGGCCCCACAAATCTTAGAAACATGGTGTCTAACCAGATCTTTACTCTGGATGGCATTACCCTGACCTCTAGTAATACTGTGAGAAATCTTGGAGTCATTTTTGATCAGGATATGTCATTCAAAGCGCATATTAAACAAATATGTTGGACTGCTTTTTTGCATTTACGCAATATCTCTAAAATCAGAAAGGTCTTGTCTCAGAGTGATGCTGAAAAACTAATTCATGCATTTATTTCCTCTAGGCTGGACTATTGTAATTCATTATTATCAGGTTGTCCTAAAAGTTCCCTAAAAAGCCTTCAGTTAATTCAAAATGCTGCAGCTAGAGTACTGACGGGGACTAGAAGGAGAGAGCATATCTCACCCATATTGGCCTCTCTTCATTGGCTTCCTGTTAATTCTAGAATAGAATTTAAAATTCTTCTTCTTACTTATAAGGTTTTGAATAATCAGGTCCCATCTTATCTTAGGGACCTCGTAGTACCATATCACCCCAATAGAGCGCTTCGCTCTCAGACTGCAGGCTTACTTGTAGTTCCTAGGGTTTGTAAGAGTAGAATGGGAGGCAGAGCCTTCAGCTTTCAGGCTCCTCTCCTGTGGAACCAGCTCCCAATTCAGATCAGGGAGACAGACACCCTCTCTACTTTTAAGATTAGGCTTAAAACTTTCCTTTTTGCTAAAGCTTATAGTTAGGGCTGGATCAGGTGACCCTGAACCATCCCTTAGTTATGCTGCTATAGACGTAGACTGCTGGGGGGTTCCCATGATGCACTGTTTCTTTCTCTTTTTGCTCTGTATGCACCACTCTGCATTTAATCATTAGTGATCGATCTCTGCTCCTGTATAATAAAA